>NW_026682403.1:0-6106 GCF_028640845.1 Ahaetulla prasina | reverse complement strand
TTTGAAGCGGGTCATATGTTCCCCATTTCTCCTTGCCGGGTTATGCGGTGCGGGTGGCGTGTTTGCCATTTCCGCGTTTCTGCCCTGAGTTTGCTGGGTTCGGGAACTAGCGTGCTTCAGCTCGGTTCTGGTTCTCCTTAGCCTCGAGATCCCACCTCGTCGCCAATGTTAAGTTCGGAAGTAACGAGGCTGGAGACCAGGGTAGTGACAACAGCTCTTTAATATAGGGTGAACCCAGCAACAGGCTGGGGCCAAAACCTCTCCTTTTATACAGTTCTGCTGGAGGCTTCGTCCAATCAGCAACGTGCTGATTTCCCGCTCAAATATTTAAAGGCACAACTGTTAATACATAACAGAAGGACTTCTGGTTCCTTGTGGATACAGCGTGACAGGAAAAGCAAGCACACACAGACAGCTCAGAATTGCAGCAGCTAATATTTCGATTGGAACACTCAATAAACTGGGTTCAGCAATGATGGTGGTGTTTGAGAGCTTTCAAGATGGAACAGAAAAATTCATCCTTGCAACAACCTGGAGAAAAGTGCAGAAAAGTGTCCTTACATATAGGAAAAAAGAACCCTAAAACTAAGTACATACTAGATGGACATTACCTTACAGACGACCCCCATCCCGTTAAAGATCTTGGAGTTTTCATGTCAAATGATCTAAGTGCCAAAGCCCACTGCAACTACATAGCAAAAAAAGCTCTAAGAGTTGTAAACCTAATTTTGCGTAGCTTCTTTTCCAAAAACACCACACTACTAACCAGAGCATATAAAACATTTGCTAGACCAATTCTAGAATACAGCTCACCTGTTTGGAACCCTCACCACATCTCTGACATCAATACAATTGAACATGTCCAGAAATATTTTACAAGAAGAGTTCTCCATTCCTCTGAAAACAACAAAATACCTTATCCCACCAGACTTGAAATCCTAGGCTTAGAAAACTTGGAACTCCGTCGCCTTCGACAAGACCTAAGTTTAACTCACGGAATCATCTATTGTAATGTCCTTCCTGTCAAAGACTACTTCAGCTTTAATTGCAATAATACAAGGGCAACCAATAGATTTAAACTTAATGTAAACCGCTTTAATCTAGATTGCAGAAAATATGACTTCTGCAACAGAATCATCTGTGCTTGGAATACTTTATCTGACTCTGTGGTCTCTTCCCATAATCCTAAAAGCTTTAACCAAAAACTTTCTACTATTGACCTCACCCCATTCCTAAGAGGACCATAAGGGGCGTGCATAAGCGCACAAACGTGCCTACCGTTCCTGTCCTATTGTTTTTCTTTTCTTCTTCCTATATATGTTTATATGTGTATATACTATATAATCTTTTTGTATGATGTTGTGACAAAAATAAATAAATAAATAAATGACAGACTCAATAATTCCTCTGTAGAACTGGATCAGCAGCTCCTTGGGCAGTTTGAGCTTTCTGAGTCGGCACAGAAAGAACAGTCTTTGTTGTCCTTTTTTGATTATATTTTTGATGTTAGCTGTCCATTTTAGATCTTGCGATATGGTAGAACCTAGAAATTTGAAGGTCTCTACTGTTGATATTGTGTTATCTAGTATTGTGAGAGGTGGACATATGGAAGGGTTTCTCCTAAAGTCTACCATCATTTCTAAGGTTTTGAGTGTGTTCAGTTCCAGATTGTTCTGGTCGCACCACGAGGCTAGTCATTCAACCTCCCGTCTGTATGCGGATTCATCATTGTCTTGAATGAGACCAATCACTGTTGTGTCATCTGCAAACTAGTTTGACAGATGGATCGTTGGAGATGCAGTCATTGGTATACAGAGAGAAGAGAAGTGGGGAGAGCACACAGCCTTGGGGGGGGGGCTGTGCTAATTGTACAGGTATCTGATGTGATTCTGCTTAGCTTCACCTGCGGCTTCCTATTTTTTAGGAAGCTTGTGATCTACTTACAAGTCTGTTCAGGTACCTGTAGCTGGTTTAGCTTAGTTAAAAGAGTGTCTGGAATGATGGTATTAAATGCTAAACTAAAGTCTTCAAAGAGGACCCTTGCATAGGTCTTTGGAGATTCAAGATGTTATAGGATGTAGTGCAGAGCCATATTAACAGCATCATCTGTTGATCTGCAAATTGCAAGGGGTCTAACAGCGGATCCGTGATGGTTTTCAAGTAGGAAAGCACTAGCCTTTCAAAGGTTTTCATGACTGCAGATGTTAGAGCAACTGGTCTGTAGTCATTCAGTTCCTTGATGGTGGGCTTCTTCGGCACTGGGATGATGGTAGAGCGTTTGAAGCAAGAAGGAACATAGCACATCTCTAGTGATTTATTGAAGATACGGGTAAAGATGGGGGCCAATTGGTCAGCACAGACTTTTAAGCGAGAAGGAGTTATCTTGTCTGGGCCTGGAGCTTTTCCTGGCTTTTGTCTGTGAAATAGGTCTTGCACTTCCTTTTCTGTGATCACTAGGGGTTGTGAACCGAATGGGATGGGGTCAGTTGTAGGAGGCTTGGCTGTTGTTGGTGTGTCTGAGATGGGGGTTGTGGAGATAGGTGGCTGTAGTTTCCTTTCACCTGCAGTAAAACACATTCGGGTCATCTGCCAGTTGTTGATTTCCTTTAGTCTGGGAAGGAGGTTTGCCATAGCCGGTGATATTTTTAAGAGTTTTCCACATGTTTGCTGGTTCATTTGTTGAGAACTGATTCTTTAGCTTTTCAGACTAGCCTTTTTTTGCTGCTCTGATCTCCCTTGTTAGTGCATTTCTGGACTGATTGTACAGCATTTTATCACCTTTTTTGTAGGCTTCCTCTTTGGAATGACATAGCTGCTTAAGTTTAGGTGTGAATCAAGGTTTGTTGTTGCTGTATATTCGCAAGTTCCTTGTCGGTACATAAAGGTCTTCACAGAAGCTGACATATGATTTGGGGCTTCAGAGAGAAACCACTAGCAGAACCAACCCAATCACAGCCTCTGAGGAGTATCTTGGGGTGGACAAAAGGACTCCAGCTGCTGCCCTCAGAGCTGATTTGGGAATTTACACAATTTCTGCTTTGTATAAATTCAGAAAATATGGATATTGACATAAAATGTAGTCTGTGGCAACTGACAGACTCCAAAAATTGTGGCTGTTAGAACAGACAAAATTTCAATCAAAAAACTCTTGGATTATACAACTGAAAAATCGTATTAGGAATTGAGGTCTCCCTATTTCTTGAATAACTGGAGAAGAAGCTAAAAAATTTTCTCCAGAAAGAATCTGGAATATAGAAACAGAAAAAAATTCAGCAATCCCCAAATATTATAATAGGCCCCTTATTGGAATAGAATACTTCAGTTGGCATTTACACATGTTAATCCAATTGCGATAAATTTTAGAAGTGATACCATAATATGATTTACATTTTTTAAAAATTTGTTTATTATTTTCCACTTTTATTATACAATCTATTAAATTTTGTCTTTAATATTTTAAACAATGTCTAATTAACAAGCTATTCTGATACATTCATGAGAACCAGGCTGGATGTCAGGCTGCCTCTGATTATATTTAGGAAAGAATACACCTTGACTTCATTTGCAAATAAAGAAAAGTACTTTTACTAAATACATCATGACTGCAGCAATATAAAGTTGGATCTGAGACAAAATATGGCTAACATTCCATATCCCCCCATTTGTCCCTCCTCTTCTCAGGAGGTCAGGCTGATCTGGTCCAATGCCAGCTCCTTCTCGGCCCCCCGTGGTAATCTTCTTCCGCCGGTCTCTAGCTGTTAATCATCTCAGGAATGCAGTCTCTGTTGAAAAAGCCCGCGCTCTAACATTCAACCGTTAATCACCCCTCCCCTTCTGTTATGTCAGACGACACTCTTATTGTTTAAATAATTTTTATTTCCATTTTCCAACATCATATTTATGTACAAACTATTATCCATCATTAATCATTAATTTTATTTATTACTGATTCAGGCCTGCCCGACTGCCACTTCCTTTCTTCACAACCTCCCTTTCTACCCTCTACTACTTTCCCATCCTTCATCTCCTTCATTTTACTACTTCCTCTCCTCCTTCTCCACTCCTCCCTTCTTCCACCCTATCTAACCATCTTATTCCCCTCCTCCTTCTCAACTCTTTCCTACCTACTTTCTTCCCTCCTTCTACCCCTCTCTCCTTTTCTTTCTGAAATGGCAGTCGGGCAGCCCCAATATCATTTTAAATTTTAATTTCATATCTTAAAACATTACTGTACATTAATAATCAATCCATGCGAGAAGAAAGGAGTAGGGAGGAAGGAGGAGAGGAGGTAGATAAGAGAAGGGGAGGATGGTCGTGGAAAGTAGAAGAAGGTTGAGAAGGGAAGAGAGTAGGAAGGGGGGGTGACTGGGCAGGTCCGATTAATTGTATATGATGGTACATTAAATATGTTATTGGATATGAATGTTAAAATAAAACTTTTTATAAAAAATAATAATAATCAATCCATGTATCATTTTCCCCCCCTTTCCCCCTCCTTCCCCTTCCCCCTCCGGACTTCCCAGAGCAAATACCGGGTATTATGACCAACAATCACAAGCTAAAGTATACAAAATATACATAACCTCCCACCCTCAAAAATTTAAAACTTTAAATCCCCTCACAATAAAAATAAAGAGATAGGAAAGAAAAGAAGCAGTACCAACGTCACATATTACTTCTTCTTAAAATCCATTTTTAAAATTAATCCATCTTCTCAAATTCAAATTTTTTCCACTTATATATTCCTTCAAATTTCATAAGTCCATTTCTTAAATTACAGTCCATCTTCTCGAACTCAAATTTTCATCACATGTATTTCTTCAATTGCCATAACATTTAATGTCCATTCTTCTTACAGTCCATTTTAAAAATTAGTCCATCTCCTAAAATTCAATTTTTCCCCCCACTTGTATATTCCTTCAAATTTCATAAGTCCATTTCTTAAATTAGAATCCAGCTTCTCAAACTCAAATTCTCATCACTTATATATTTCTTCAATTGTCAGAACATTTAATGTCCGATCTGCCAATACTACTCCATCAATCAAATATCATTTCGAATAAAGTCTCTCAAATACAATATTTCCAGCTTAACTTCATAACTTTTACTGTCTATAAACGTGACAATTAAAACAAATAATCATTTAAACTACATCCACAATATAACAGTAAAGTTAAAATCATTACATCCACATTATCTAAATTCATAAATTTTACTTTCCATCCTTCACAATTAAATAATATCATCCCATAGGTTTATACCATACATATAACAAATAACAAAAATCCTATAATTTATATCCTAAACAAATCAATTCCAAAAATTAACCATAATCATCATATTCACATCTTAAATATTCCTCCCCTCTCCTATTCTATTTTCCATCATTTCCAAACCAGTTAACTTAGCATCTAACAACAAAGGATTCCCACTCTTTAAAACATTAAAATAGAAATGTCTTGCTTTCATAACTGAATTAAGAAAATACTTTCTATCTCTAAAATTCACTGACAAACCCATTGGAACTTCCCATCTAAAATATATTTGATGTTTCTTAAACATCCACTAAAAAAGCAAATTCTCTTCTCTTTCTTAACATTTCAGGAAGAATTTCCTTCATCATTTTTATATCTTGTCCCAATATTTGAAATTTATTTTTATAAAAGGCTTGCAAAATTTCATACCTAATCTTTTTAGTTGTAAAATAAATAACCACATCCCTCAGTACTCTATTTTGTCTTGCCCACCAAGAATTAACACGATAAATTCTTTCAATATTAATCTCAAAGTCTTCTGGCTCCACACCCTTTATCTGAGCAAAGGCTTGCGTAAAAATCTCTTTAAATTTTCCTTCCTACTTTGCTTCAACCTCACCCTTATAGCATATTCCATCAATCTATATTGTAATATTAGTCTTCTTCATCTGCCCTATCTACCTTTGTCTGTATATCTTCCGTCTTATTATCTAAGTTCCAGTTGTTTTGATTCTTTGAATTTTCTATTTTCTTTGCAACTCTAAATTAGCTTTATTGATTTCTTCAAGATTATCTTCCATCTGAATACAAGAGCTTAATATTTGCAGTTGTATCCTTTACCATTTTCATTT
>NW_026682402.1:0-6109 GCF_028640845.1 Ahaetulla prasina | reverse complement strand
GCCCCAAAGAAGAGGGAGTCAAGCTATTCTCCAAAGCATCTGAGGACAGGACAAGAAGCAACGGATGGAAACTGATCAAAGAGAGAAGCAACTTAGAACTAAGGAGAAATTTCCTGACAGTTAGAATAATTAATCAGTGGAACAACTTGCCTGCAGAAGTTGTGAATGTTCCAACACTGGAAATTTTAAAGAAAATGTTGGATAACCGTTTGTCTGAAATGGTGTAGGGTTTCCTGCCTGGGCAGGGGGTTGGACTAGAAGTCCTCCATGGTCCCTTCCAACTCTGATATTATTATTATTATTATTATTATTATTATTATTATTATTATTATTATTATTATTATTATTATTATTATTATTAGGAGCTAAGTCCCAGAGCTCACTGTAACAGCATTGCTAAGAAAACATTAAGAGTTGTTAACCTAATCTTGCGAGCTTCTTCTCCGTAATATTGAACTGCAAACTAGGGCGCAAAACCTTTGCCAGACCAATTCTTGAATACAGCTCATCTGTCCGGAACCCGACTGCATATCGGATGTTAATACAATTGAGCGAGTCCAGAGGTATTTCACGAGAAGAGTCCTCCACTCCTCTGCTCACAACGAAATACCTACGCCACCAGACTCCAAAATTTTGGGCTTAGACAACTTAGAACTACGCCAACTTCAGTCTGACCTAAGCATAGTACATCAAATCATCTGCTACAATGTCCTACCAGCCAATGAATACTTCAGCTTCAACCACAACAATACACGAGCAAATAATAGGTACAAACTCAAAGTAAACCGCTCCAAACTAGACTCCAGCAACAGAGTGGTCAACGCCTGGAATGCACTACCTGACTCTGTGGTTTCTTCCCAAACCCCAAAACTTTAACCTTAGACTATCTACTGTAGACGCCACCCCATTCCTAAGAGGTCTGTAAGGGGTGTGCATAAGAAGAATGGCAAAGATGCAGAGAGTGGTTTTAAAAGCAATTCGATAGAAAGCTCCCTGGAAGGGCAGGACTGGTCCATGAATCGGGATGAGTTGACCAATCCAAACGCAAGCTCTAAGTCTCCCATCCATCCAATTAATTCTGATGGAGAGGAACACCTTCAAAACAATTCTCTTACCTCTACGAGCTTTCCCACCCAAGAGGCTGTCCCAAGACAGAATAACCCCAGCGACCTCACTTTGATTTCCAGGGGTTTAACCGATCTGAGATCGGGATGTACGCCTTCTTTGCGTCTTCTGTTTAGCCATCTTGGTCTTCTTAATCAACTGTGTGGCATTCGCCTGGAAGTACCGCCACAAACGGTTCACCATCAGCGAGCAAGGAACATCCCCACTCCCATGACTGGGTGTGGTTGGGCAACGAGGTTGAGCTGTTGGAGAGCCCCGTGGACATTTCTCTCCCCTCTGATGAATGCACCACCATCCTGGACCGTGGAATGCTTTTTGAAGAGAACAACTTCCTCCTCAACGGAAGTTCTCAGAAGAGCTTCCACAACCAAATCCTTCGGTCTTCTGACTACGATGCATGACAAGGACTTCAGAAATGAACCAATAAACCCTCCCGGGCCCAAGCGGAACAGGGTTAAATTCACCTCCTACACCACCATCCTGCCTGAAGATGGTGGCCCTTACACCAATTCCATTCTCTATGACAGTGATGGCAATATCAAATGGGTATGCCAAGATATGAACTTAGGGATTAGGAATTTAGAGACTATATGGAAAGACTTCAGGACCATATGTAAAACACACACACACACACACACACACAGACACAACACAGACAAACACACACATAGACAAACACCTATACATATATAAATATATATAAAACAAAAACACAATTATCTTTTTATGTTTGTATTCACCTTTATGCCTTCTGTTTTATGGACAATGGAGCCGCAAAACCCAGCCAGTGATGGGGGCAACACTTCTCCAGATTGAGGAGATCTGGGGTGGGGGGCTCATGATGGCCATGAGATGGAAACCCCGGCTGTGTTTCTCTTTCATTGGATACCAAACAGCTACCTACGAATCTCGGAAAAACACAATGAACATTTTTTTTTTGTACACCACCAGAAACTTTGCGATAGCCAATCCTGTTCAGCTCAAGACAAAGAAGATGGGTTGGTCCGTTAACGTTTTCACACGTTGGGGGTAAAAAAAACACTTTGGAGACTGGGATGGCGTGGGGTTGATTTTTTTTTGTTCCCCCCTCCCCTAGAAAATCTTTGTAGAAGCACAGTCGAGATTCTTTCTTCATTGCCGGAATCCACTTTCCTTGTAAAAAAATGAGAACAGAATGGCCTGTTTGTTCAACACAGACCAATCTACCCTTTTAATTTCATTTTTAATACGGTTCATTTGTTTCGCAATATTTGTTTAAATTTGGGGGTTGGGGCAGAGGGGGTGGGATGGGGATGGGGGGTATTTCCGCACATGATATGCCTTTTCTTTGAGAAGACTTTTCAACGTTGGTTGTGCCAAAGTATCCTGCAATATAGTCCTATCAAGACAGCAGCCCCGATTAAATAAGCAGCAAAGGATTTTTTTGTGTGTGTGTGGAAAAAAAATTACTTGTTTGTATAAAAGTCATGTGTTCTATTTTGGTAGAAGGCCTTCTCACTTCCTTATTTGGTTACTGGATAGCAAGGCTGTGAAGATCTTTTGTGGGGTGTTTGCAGGTGCTGTTCAGTAGGTTCTGACGTGTTCTGGAGAACCAGTAGTGGAAATTTTGAGTAGTTTGGAGAACCGGCAAATACCACCTCTGGCTGGCCCCAGAGTGGGGTGGGAATGGGGATTTTGCAGTATCCTTCTCCTGCCATGTCCACCAAGCCATGCCCACAGAACTGGTAGTAAAAACATTTGAGTTCCACCACTGGGTGTTTGTATATGTGAAAAAGCAGATTTTGAGCAGTTTGTAGAGCTTGCCTGGTCTGAGGCTACAGTCTCTAGCTCAGGGTATCAAATTCAATTTAATTGAGGGCTGCATCAGGGTTGTGTTTGATTTTGGGGGCCCGACAAAACGAGTGATGTCATGGCCAGCTTGACATCACTCGTATCAGGGGTGCTAAGGCAGGACTTCCCTGAGACTCTCCCTCACTCTCATTATAATCTTCCTTCCTTCCTTCCTTCCTTCCTTCCTTCCTTCCTTCCTTCCTTCCTTCCTTCCTTCCTTCCTTCCTTCCCTTTTTCCTTCCCTCTTCCCTCTTCCTTCTCCTTTCTTATTCCTTCCCCTCTTTCCTTATTTTTCCTTCCTTGCTCTCTATCCATCTTTCCTTCTTTTTCTTTCTCTCTTTCCCTTTCTCCTTTCCTGTCCCTTCTTGCATGCTCAAATGCAAAAGGGGAAACATTTCTCCTTTTGTTTGTTTTTAGTTTGTTTTACTAGCCCTCTGCCAGTAAAAATAGAGCCTGGGGTGCCTGTGTGTAGCCCCCACAGGCCCATTTTCAGCTGCGACGGCCTCCTGAGCCCTTTGCCAGCCAAAACGGAGCCTGGAGCATGCGGCCCACCTGAGTTCTGTTTTCGCTGGCAGAAGCACCACGGGCTGGTCCTTTGCTGTTTCAGGCGGCTCTATGGGCCAGATCTAAGCACCCTGTGGGCCAGGTCTGGTCCACAGGCCTTGAGTTTGACACCCTGCTCTAGCTGATAAATAATCTTGCACAGAGCACAGAATCCTAGGATGGAAGGCTCCTTGGAGGACTTCTAGTCCAAACCCAAATGGTCAAATGGATGTCCAGTTTATTTTGAAAACTCCTAGTGATGGAGCAACCACAACTCTGGGAGGCAAGCTGTCCCACTGATTAATCATTCTTACTATCAGAAAATTTCTCCCTACTTTCAGGTGGGATCTCTCTTTATGATCTCCCACATGTTACTTTTTGCTCTGCATTCAGGTGCCTTGAAGAATAGATTGACAGCACCCCCCCCATCTCTGTGATCGCCTCAAGTACTGGAATGTGTCCCAATGCAGCTCATTCAGGATATCTGGGCAGGAGTGTCAAACTCAATTTCCTTGAGGCTGCATTGTGGTTGTGTTTGACCTCAAGAGCTGGGGTGGGCGTGGCCAGGTGGGTGTGGCTCAATAACTGATTTTGGCTGCAATGGCCTCCTGCGTGCAGCCCCCCGCAGCTCTGATTTTGCTGGCAGAGGCATCGCGGCTGGTCCTTCGCTGTTTCCAGGGCAGCCCCGCGGGCTAGATCTAAGCACCCCACAGGCCAGATCCCGTCCCCAGGCCTTGAGTTTGACACCCCTAATCTATGGTCTCCTACTTGAGTAGGGTTACACTAGAAGACCTTTAAAGTCCCTTCCAACCCTGTTATTCTGCTCTGTTCTCAGTTTTCAACCCTGCACAGATTTTGCACTTCTGGGTACAAAGGAGGACAAAGCAAAACAAACAAACAAAACACCAATCTTTTACCCCACAATGGTTCTACAAACCTGAAATTCATTCATTTGGAGCACACCTAGGAGGTCTTCCAATCCACCTTCCTCCTCTTCTTGGGTCAGGAATCCTCATACCGTCCTTAGCAATAGCAACAGCCTTAGACTTATATACCGCTTCATAGTGCTTTACATCCCTCTCTAAGTGGTTTACAGAGTCAGCCTATTGCCCCCAACAATCTGGGTCCTCATTTTACCCACCTCGGAATGATGAAACACTGAATCAACCTAGAGCCAATCAGGATCAAACTGCTGACAGTGGAAAGAGTTAAGGAGGGAGGAAGGAAGGAAAGGAAGAGCAATAGCAATAGCACTTATATACCACTTCACAGTGTTTTACCGCCCTCTCTAAGCGGTTTAGAGAGTCAGCCTGTTGCCCCCAACAATCTGTGTCCTCATTTTACCCACCTCGGAAGGATGGAAGGCTGAGTCAATCTTGAGCCTGGTGAGATTCGATCTGCCAAATTGCAGGGAGCTAGCAGTCAGCAGAAGTAGCCTGTAGTCCTGCACTCTTACCACTGTGCCACTGCGGCTCAAAATGATTGTCCAACCTTAACTTGAAAACCTCCAGTGATGGAGCACCCATCTAAGGTGCCCACATTGTCACGATGAATGTCTTTCCTCCAGAATGTTCTTTTAACACCAACGCTTGGTGAAAAGGCCTTTCCTAAGCCATTCAAAAAGGTGACTGTGCCTGGTTTTCTTCCAAACCAGCATCTCTGACCCGTGTGGACATAGATGCCAGACCAATTCATTCATGAATGAATCAATTGAAAACTCCTAACATAGGTTGACCATAATTTTCTTCAAGGTATTGTGAGCAACCCCGATTTGTATCCCTCCCCTCCCCACTTTCCCCGAGGTTGGTTTTGTAGCTGCCTGATATTGCTTCATTTTCTTTCTTTGAAAAACAAAAAAACCCAAAAAAACCCTAACATCTATGTTCTTACGAGGGAACTGTATATACGATAAAATAGATGGGGGAATATAAGAAATTTAGCAGCCCTTTGGGGCATTCTTTTGAAGCTTTGCAGCAGTTGTGGTCCATGGTGGAGTGGGTGGCTACACACAAGACCCCTAAACACAGGTCACAGCAAGTTGGTGGCTTGGGTCATGGGATCAAGTTCCATTTTACATGCACCATAAAGTTTGACCACGTGTTTCCAGCTGCCGTCTTGGTTCTTTGACCCTCTCCTGACCCTCTCCATGGATGGTCTGTAGAGATTCTCAGTCATCCAGATCAAAGTTGTCCCAAGGGTGCTTTTTCAGGAGACAGCTGGACTGTCTTCTTTTTTCTTTGAAGATGTTTTACTTCTCATTCAAGAAGCTTCTTCAGCTCTGACTGGATAGTGGGGAAGGGAAGGATTTATATTCCTTGCAGATAGCTGGTCATTTGCATCATTTTAACAGGTTGTTGAAGCATTTGTGTTGTGTCTGCGGGGCCCGAGCTGGACCTCCTGGCTGAGAGTGACTCAGAGAGTGAGGGGGGAGAGCTGAGAGGGCTTCCCTCTGCAGAATCTTCCTCTCTGGCTCCGCTCCAGGTCCCAGAGGCAGGCCAGGTGGTGGAGGAGGAGCCGACATGTCCTCTTTCCCCCTACCCCTCCTCCTCCTCCCTGGCAGAGCTCCAAGAGCCAGCTGAGGGGAATCCAGTGTGGTTAGATGCAAGGCAGC
>NW_026682401.1:0-6117 GCF_028640845.1 Ahaetulla prasina | reverse complement strand
GGACCGCCAGTAGAACTGTATAAAAGGAGAGGTTTTTCCCCCAGCCTGTTGCTGGGTTCACCCTATATTAAAGAGCTGTTGTCACTACCCTGGTCTCCAGCCTCGTTACTTCCAGAACTTAACACTGGCGTGAGGTGGGATCTCGAGGCTAAGGAGAACCAGAACCGAGCTGAAGCACGATGGGCAGACCCAGCAAACACAGGGCAGAAAAGCGGAGATGGCCAGTTACACTCCGCCCGCACCGTTTGACCCGGCTAGAGAAATGGGAACATATGACCCGTTTGAAAGCTTTCTAGAACAACGAACTGCAAGGAGTTCAGATAACCGCAAAGGGCTTATTTCTTAAGCCACTGTGGTCCGAGGTCATTGATATCGCGGAAGCCCTGGCAGAGCCAGCGCCGTTACAATCGGTATCGTGGCCAACTCTGCAGACTTTACTAAAAACCATTTCGCAAGCGCCGTCCAAATACGTGCGGCGGTTTGAATTCGGAGGCGAAGGCAGATGGAGGCGAATCCATTGGTGACTACATGGCGCCCTAAGGAAAGCGTCCAAGGACTGCGGATACGCGACCTAGGCGAGTGCTCCTCGAGCAACTCATCCGAGGTCAGAGACATCCGTTTGCGGCGGCTGCTAGCAAAAGCAACCTACGCTGGCCACCGCTCTGGGCGAAGCCAGAGCACATGAAATATCACCCAAGCGGCGGAGACACTGCAAAGCCTGTCCCACAAAGGCGGCGTGAAGCCAACTCCAGTGCACCAGGAGGAGGTTCAGACCGAATCCGGTGAAGATGAGGAAGGGTCTGCCGAACCGAGAAACGCGACAAAGGACCGAGCGAATGCGGAAGCTGCGGTGGTCAACACCAGCGCCAACGCTGCAAGTTTAAGGACGCTACATGTCGGTGTGGGAAGAAAGGGCACCTAGCTCAAGTTTGTCGAGCGGCCCAACCTTCCGCTAAACTAATTTAAATCTGATAAACAAATGCATTTGGACAGACTTCCCAGATAAACCAGACAGGAAACGCAATTTTATGAGCTAATTATACTTTATTATAGGGGACCCAGTGGCTCAGGGGCTGGGGCGTTGAGCTTGTCGATCAAAAGGTCGGCAGTTCAGCGGTTTGAATCCCTAGTGCTGCTGTGTGAGTGAACTCCGTTATTTGTCCCAGCTTCTGCCAACCTAGCAGTTTGAAACCACGTAAAATGCAAGTAGAAAAATAGGAGCACCTTTGGTGGAAAGGTAACAGCGTTCCGTGTGCCATTGGCGTTGAGTCATGCCACATGACCATGGAGATGTCTTCGGATAGCGCTGGCTCTTTGGCTTTGAAAGGGAGATGAGCACCACCCCCTAGAGTCGGCAACGACTAGCACGTATGTACGAGGGGAACCTTTACCTTACTATACTTTATTATAAGGCTGCGTTAACAGAATATTGCAAATGAGCAGCATTGTGACCTAGTGGTGAGAGTTCAATTGTGACCTAGTGGTAAGAGTTCAAGGCCAGGTAACGGCAGATAACCCAAGTAAAAATATCTGCTACTAACCTACCAGTTCAGCTCCATTCAGTCACCCGACTCTACCCCAGAATTATGGGATTAGAAGATCGTAAAAGGGGAATTTATTAATAGAATCTTGCAAGTCTGAAGGTACAAATCTCCAGCCGACACGTTTAAAACTGTTTGTTCCATTAAGATGGGTCTTTCCTAAGTGCCTTTCCTATTTGATTGTTTTCTGAGCAACAGCTCTTCCCATCCCTCCAGGCTGTCCTCACATACCATAACACATAGCAACAAACCTTTGCTACAAATAAGATGTAATTTCTCCTTCTAGGGCTATAGAATAATTACTTTAGTTAACTCTCCAGGTTGAAAAGTATGGAGCTTTCTACCTTATTCCAAATACTCAGGGCAGAACTAGAAAGAAACTAGACAGAAAACATTACCTGAGAAATCCAAAACATGCAAAAAGAATTTTTTTGTTATGGTATTAAGATGATTTCAGGTGACAGAAATCGATAAGTCTCACCTTTAAAGGAACTCTCCGCTGGTTGACAAATGTTAATTGATAAAGGCAATCAGTAATCTATTTTGCGTGTCATCTGCACAGACACCTTGATTTCTAGCTTTCCTTCCTTTCTTCCTGCACCCCAATTTAAATTCTACACCAATCTAGTCACTCCACTGCATCAGGTAAAGTGAGCTGCACTTTAGTTCCTGAAAGCTTAAAACTTTTTACTAATAATGATTAGATTGAAAAGCTACTCTTTCGACTGCAGGGGTCGCCAACTTTTCTGGGATGGCAGCCCGTAGCAACGGAGGGGGGGGGAGGGAAAGAGGGGATGGTTTTGTGGGAGGGGCAAGCACGTGTGTGCGTGTGTGCACACGCACCTGCAATGTTCATGGCGACGCTCGCACAAATGGGGCCACGAGCTCGCGTGACAAGGCTGGTGTGAGTGGGGCTGTGGGCCTCCACTTATTACCATAAATTGAGCGCAAAGTTTCTGTTGCTAAGCAAGACAGCTGTTAAGTGACTTTGGCTCCATTTTATGACCTTTCTTGCCATAGTTGTTAAGTGAATCGCTGCGGTTGCTAAGTTAGTAACACAGCTGTTCAGTGAATCTGGCGTCCCCCCTGGCTTTGGGGGTCGCAAAAGGGCCTCTGGTGGTTCAGCAGACTAAGTCTGTCTGTTATTAATACAGCTGCTGCTTGCAATTATTGCAAGTTCAAGTCCCACCAGGCCCAAGGTTGACTCAGCCTTCCATCCTTTATAAGGTAGGTAAAATGAGGACCCAGATTGTTGGGGGCAATAAAAGTTGACTTTGTATATAATATACAAATGGATGAAGACTATTGCTTAACACAGTGTAAGCCGCCCTGAGTCTTCGGAGAAGGGCGGGATATAAATTCAAATAAAAAATAAATAAAAAGAAGTAAAAAAAGGGGGATCACATGACCCTGGGACGCTGCAACAGACCATAATAGCCGTGATAGTTCAGGCTGTGAGAAGCCTGTTATTAGAACACAGCAGCCTGCAATTACTGCAGGTTCAAGCCCGGCCCGAGGTTGACTCAGCCTTCCATCCTTTATAAAGTAGGTAAAATGAGGACCCAGATTGTTGGGGGGGCAATAAGTTGACTTTGTAAAATATACAAAATAGAATGAGACTATTGCCTTATACACTGTAAGCTGCCCTGAGTCTTCGGAGAAGGGCGGGATATAAATGTAAATAAATAAAAAATAAATAAATATGATTCAGTTGCCAAACAATTGAATTTTGATCGCATGATATTTCAACGATCCTAAGTGTGAGAAATGGCCATAAGTTACTTTTAACAGTGCAGTTGTAACTTCGAACCGTCACTTAATGTTGTAAATTGGGGACTACCTGTATACATTTCAACCACAAATGGCTCATGCATTCCCTATCATTAACTTTGCTGTCCCTATCAACCGCAAATGAGCATCCGAATGACCCGTTCTGCATTTTAGCATTCAGTGGGAGCAGCTTTTGTCACCAAGCAAAGAAATGGCAGGCCTCCAGTCCTCCTAACAGAGTGCCCAAGAATATCCCTTGGTACTTTTTTTTATTTTATTTTGCCAATATTCTGTTGATTCTATACACTTGATCAATTTCTGCCTCCATATCATCTTCATCCCATTCAAACAAGTTTATTAAAGCTCGAAGAATCTTTTCTCTGGGATCTTCTCGGGAACTGCTCTAAATCTCAAAATTTATTTTCATTATTCATTCCAGTAATGCTTCTCCATAGCCTTGTTCATCATTTTTGTTTTACTTTCTAAAATTTCCACTTTGGCTTTAATTCATCTAACTTCTCCCTTAAGCTGTTCCTATAGATTCTTCAGGTTTTTCTGTAACTTCATCTTCCATCTTCTCTTCATCTAGACCAGTGGTAGTCAACCTGATCCCTACCACCCACTAGTGGGTGTTCCAGCTTTCATGGTGGGCGGTAGGGGTTTTGTGTCCGATACTGAAGCACTTTGCTTTTTTTTTAATTTAATTGACTTTTTTTAAAAAAATTATAGCATTATTTAAAAACATTTTCATTAGGTTTTCATAAAATTCCCCATGACAATTTAAATTTCTGAAAATATACTATTTGTATCGCCCATGCGTAAGTTCAGCTCACATTACGTAAGTGAAACTAAATGGCGCTATAGTGCGACCGCAAACAAAAGATCCTCGTCATGGAATAGCTCGCACATCTCCCCCCACACCACCCAGCTGTAACAGACAAGCAGAGCTGGTAGCCGGTGCCTCCCGCCCAAATCCAATCCATGATGTGCGAGAGGCATGCACAGATGACGATACACGGCGCGTTACTGTGGAACTGGTGGGCGGTTAGAAAATTTTACTACTAACAGAGATACAAAAGTGGGCACTAGGTATAAAAAAGTTGACTATCCCTGATCTAGACAAACCTTTCTTCCATTGTCACTTCAGAAGAAATTACCGTATTTTTTGGAGTGTAAGACACACCTTTCCCCCCCTCAAAAACAGGGTGAAAATCTGGGTGCGTCTTATACTCCAAATGTAGCCCCGCTCAGCTTCTCAAACGGAGGTTTCGGAGGCTGAAAAAAGCATCAGAAACGAAACTTCAGAAAAGAAGCTCCCAAACAGAGTTTCCGAAAAAAAGCCCCAAACGGAACTTCAGAGGCTTTTTTTCTGAAGTTATGTTCCGGGGGCTTTCAGAGGCAGAAGAAAGCTTTTTCTGAAATGGAGTTTCAGAGGCAGGGAAAAAAAAGAAGAAAAAAAAGCAAGGCACAGAGCTCATGACCAAGGAACCTGTTGCAAAAATTCACCTCTGGAAACAGCTGATTGGGGGTATTCCCAGAGGCCAATCCACCTGCCAATCAGCTTTTTTCTTATGTTCCTCCCCAAAAACTAAGGTGCGTCTTATACTCCGGTGCATCTTATACTCCAAAAAATACGGTATTAACTGCAACCGTCCAATCTGGAATGCATTTAAACATATTCTTCTAAGTTCTAGCTTGTTTTAAGCCCCTGCTCCTTACCCAGGTTAACCGGTTCTTTCCAGGTTGACGAGAAATAAGGGTGACTTCATGGCCTTGGCTCCTTAGCACCCGGCTTAAGTTTCGGCCAATAAATCCAGTCCCTCCACCTAAGTTATATGCAGAAAGAGATGATGGAATAGTGAATGAGACAGTTAAAACAACCACAATCCTTTGAGAAATTATTTATTTGTTAAACTCATATCCTACTTTTTCTCCAGGAGTTTGTTTCGCTTGGGAACTCTTTCAATTTACGTTCACGACCCCACTCTATAAAATTGGTTCTGCTGGGAAAAAGGTGCCCATTTAAGTTTCCTTGGCTAATATTGAAAATTTCAATCTGACCTTCCAAACTCCCCTCCCTCAAATCAGTGTGACTATATTAAATTTATTTATTTTATTTTTATAAATAACTCATACCTCATGCTCATTCCTCCCCAGAGGTGGTATTCTGCTGGTTCGCACCGGTTCAGGCGAACTGATAGCAGCGATCGTGGCCGGGCCCACCCTCCTGCCCCGGCTCCAAGTTGTGCTATTTAGGCAAGTTTTCCAGGCCGGGTGCATGCGTGGAAGGCATGCGAGTGAAGAAAGCGCATGCGCGGAAGGCCGAGTGCATGCACAGACAGCGCATGCACGCGGGACGAACCAGTGGTAAAAGTAAGTGAAACCCACCCCTGTTCCTCCCCCAATTTTCTCCACAGTTTTTGAGGTAGATTGATTGAGAGAGAGGGACTGGCCCAAAGTCACCCACCTGGCTTTCACACTTAAAGTGGGATTGAAACTCACTAACTCCTGGTTTCTAGCCAGGTGCCTTCACTACTAGATTTAACAGGCTTAAGTTTAGTTTAACTTTAGTTTTATTAAAGCTTCTGATCCTCACCCTCAGAGTTCTCAAGGAGATTATCTCTTTCCTAAAATCTGAATATTCCATTCAATAAACACAAACAACTTCCTTTAATTATGGCAAGTGAGTCCCTTCCTTAAGAACCCAACAAAGCAAACAAAGTTTGGGTCAACCACACACACACACACAAAAAAGGAAAGGAAATGTTCTATTGGGAAAAGAGGTTTCTTTCTTTATTATTTCTTC
>NW_026682400.1:0-6128 GCF_028640845.1 Ahaetulla prasina | reverse complement strand
CTTGTCAAGAAGAAAAAAAAACAAGACACCGTCCTTTAAATTGAGAAGCCAAGAAGCCTCCCCGGAGATCGCTTGGCAAAGAAGAAGGGGTGTGGGGAAACGCTGTCATTTTAAATTGACAGAGCGCCTAGAAACTCCTTTCTCGGTCAGCTGAACAACAAATTGATAAGAGGAGGAATTCTTATATGGTTCAATGTTTTTGAAGTTTTGGGGTTTGTGCAACATGGGCTTTGTGTTTCTAAAAAGGTTTGGGCGATTTCCATTGTGAAGTATCCTGTCTTGAATGAGTTTTCTGCCTGCTTGTAAAAGGAGCCAAACTTTTGGCTTGCACTTTCTACTGATCTCTAAGCACCGGTAGCTGTTTTCTGCTTACAAAGTTTCCTTTATGCAGCTGGCAGGAATGTGGAATTCCAGGCAGGTTCCTTGCTAGCAGCATGATTATTCCTTAATTATCTGGGATTTTATTTGGGAAATGAAGGGAGGGCGGGAGTTTGATTCCTTCCCAGAACAGATTAGTGAGAGGAAATGGGGATTTTGAAGTAACCTTCCCTTGGAGTGGGGAAGGAATGGGGATTTTAGGCTTGCTGTCAAATATCAGCCATAATACTAATGATTGTTTTGAACAATATGCAGGTTGTATTACATGAATAGCTATTTTATATGTGAAATTATGACTGATTATAGGTTCACACTGACAGGAAGTTTGTCCTTAGTTTTAGGTTGCTTCACTCTTTGTTGAGTTTCCATTCATTGCTTCTTGTTTTGCCTTCTGGTGCTTTGGAAAATACTCCCCCCCCCACTTCTTTCTAGCAGCAGAATGAATCCCTAAGACCATCTAAGATATCCAGAGGAAGCAGCAACCGCAGAAGAATCAAAAAATGCAATATGATTTGCCATAATCTCAAAACCTCACCCCTATGAAGGACCGAGGGACGTTGACACATGTACAAACGTTGTGACCCAGTTGTGGAGGCCATCTTGAATTTTTTAAACACACTCCCTCTCTGCTTTATAGGAGCTTCTGCCTATAGAACTTCCGAAGCTGGAATATTTGGCTTCCCTTGGGGAAGATTTAAAAATAAAATAAAGCCGGTACTTTTCAACTATCAGATTAACCTAACAATTTTACTTCTTATTTTGCCTCTCCTGCTCAAGATGAAAATTATATGGCTGTTATGTGGAGGCTGGCTGCTAAGTTTCAAGCCTGTAACCTCAGAAGGAAGTTCTTGGACTTACAGAAAAGACTATTTTGTGGGCCACCAGTTCCTCCCTCAGTCTTGTTCTCTTTCTTTCTTTCTTTCTTTCTTTCTTTCTTTCTTTCTTTCTTTCCTTCCTTCCTTCCTTCCCTCCTTCCTTCTTTTCTCTCTCTCTCTCTCTCTCTCTCTCTCTCTCTCTCTCATATATATCAAATTTATTGGCTGCCCAACTTACCACATGGTAACTTTATCATGAACAATGGTGATAGATCAATTTACCTAATCATTCAAGTGCAT
Organism: Ahaetulla prasina; assembly: GCF_028640845.1. Lineage (NCBI taxonomy): Eukaryota > Metazoa > Chordata > Lepidosauria > Squamata > Colubridae > Ahaetulla > Ahaetulla prasina. The sequence continues at coordinate 4,635 of NW_026682400.1, read as the reverse complement.
TCACTCACTGCCCATGTGTATCACAAATAATAATGTTATTGGTATTCTTTACAAAATTGCACACATCTACAAGCATTTTTATTTTTTTTTACATTTATACCCCGCCCTTCTCCGAAGACTCAGGGCGGCTTACAATGTATAAGGCAATAGTCTCATTCTATTTGTATATTTTTTTACAAAGTCAACTTATTGCCCCCCCCAACAATCTGGGTCCTCATTTTACCTACCTTATAAAGGGTGGAAGGCTGAGTCAACCTTGGGCCGGGCTCGAACCTGCAGTAATTGCAGGCTCTGTGTTCTAATAACAGGCTTCTCTACTGCCTGAGTTATCCCGGCCCCTTTTTGAGAGAGAGAGGGAGGGATTTAGCCATTTTGGGAGCTCAGATAAATGTTCTCTAAGATACTTAGACTATTTGTAGCTCGGTGAATGGTCCTTAGTTTGAGCTTGCTTGTTTTCTTGCAGGCGTCTAGGGTTTAGTGAGGCTAATGAAACATCTGCAAGAAAACAAGCAATCTCAGAGAGCCCCAAGGACCCCTCATACCAGAAAATGTTTTCTACCCATCCCATCTCCTTTCAAGCTGGATCAGTGCCAAATGAGATACTTTGAGGTTCTACCATCACTTGGATGCATACCCATGACAACGCATGCCTTTGGTTTCACCCAAAGGAATCCCTCACCTGATCTATTCATCGAGGATCGCATGAACTTGCCTCATGCAGTTCATGTGACTATCACCAAGGAAGCTTCAAGGACAATCTTCAAAGACGATTTAGGGGGCTGGAGGCTATAGAATTCCTGGAACATATGAAGAATGGTTCCAGGAATTGGGTATGTGGAGCCTAGTGAAAAGAAGGGCTAGGGGAGACATGATAGCAGTCTCCCAATATTTGAGGGGCTGCCACAAAGAAGAGGGGGAACATCTAAAGCACCTGAAGGCCAGAGAAGAAACAATGGATGGAAAATAACCAAGGAGAGAACCAACCTAGAACGAAGGCGAAATTTACTGTCAGTGAGAACAATTAACCAGTGGAATGGGTTTCCTTCAGAAGTTGCGGGTGCTCCATCACTGGAAGCTTTTAAGAAGAAATGTTAAGAAGAAGTCCACCTCAGTGAAGACCTCATCTGGAAAAACAACACGGCCCAGGTGGCCAGGAAGGCCCAACAGAGACTCCATTTCCTTAAGATCTTGTGTAAAAACAGGGTGGAACAACAACCTATGACCTCCTTTTACCGGTCCACAATAGAAAGCGTCCTCACTTACTGCATCACGGTATGGCATGCTGGTCTGACAGCCGCGGATAGAAAAACATTACAGAGGGTGGTGAGGACAGCACAAAACATCGTGGGCTCTCCCCTGATACCACTGGATGAGATCGCTAGGGCTTGCTGCCTTAGAAGAGTGAGGAAAATCCTCAGGGACGACTCTCACCCTGGTCAGCACTTCTTTTTTTTTTCCTTTTTTTTTATTTACATTTATATCCCGCCCTTCTCCGAAGACTCAGGGCGGCTTAAAGTGTATAAGGCATAGTCTCATTCTATTTGTATATTTTACAAAGTCAACTTATTGCCCCCCCAACAATCTGGGTCCTCATTTTACCTACCTTATAAAGGATGGAAGGCTGAGTCAACCTCGGGCCGGGCTCGAACCTGCAGTAATTGCAGGCTCTGTGTTCTAATAACAGGCTTCTAACAGCCTGAGCTATTACGGCCATCGGGAAGGAGATATAGAAGCATAGCCAGCCGCACAAACAGGCTGAAGAACTGTTTTTATCCACGGGCTGTCAGACTCCTGAATGAGAAATAACATCATAACTATGTAGTATGATCGACTGCAGGGCCGGCGCCTGATGGTGTGCTGGCAATGTCAACCGAAAACTTAAAGAGACGGATTGAAAGGAATTTCCTGGTGCTTCTTTTCACTTAGATCTAGTGCAAGGTTGAGTTTCTTTAACCTGTGTTTAAGTCAGGCTTTTGAACTGGTGCTGGAGAAGACTCCTGCGAGTCCCTTGGACTGCAAGGCGATCCAACCGGTCAGTCCTAGAGGAGATCAACCGTGACTGCTCTTTAGAAGGCCAGATCCTGAAGAGGAAACTCAAATACTTTGGCCACCTAATGAGAAGGAAGGACTCCCTGGAGAAGAGCCTAATGCTGGGAAAGATTGAGGGCAAAAGAAGAAGGGGACGGTGGAGAGCAAGGTAGCTGGATGGAGTCACCGAAGCAGTCGGTGTGAGCTTAAATATGACTCCAGAGGATGGTAGAGGACAGGAAAGCCTGGAGGAATGTTGTCCATGGGGGTTGCGATGGGTCGGACACGACTATGGAACTAACAACAAAAAGGAAGAATAAATCCTATCTCTAATAAGAAAGTAAATTGAATGTAACCAGGCTATTTTGCAAATAAAAAGCAATTAGCAAGAAAGAAAGAGAGAGAGAGAGAGAGAGAGAGGGAGAGAGGGAGGGAAGGAGGGAGAGAGCAGAACTGATGAAGAATTAAACCATTTTACATAAATCAAGGATCTGCAGAGATCCATTCTGCCGGGACTTCCAAACACCACTGAAATATTTTAGAGCAAGTAAATTGCTGACGAAAGAAAACGTTCAAAACGCATCAAAAACCGAAATGCGAAGAGGCAGATTATATGAATCACTGGATCTTACTATTCTGCGCCCTTCCCTCCCCTCCCGGCATGGGTCAGTCTGCTAGCGCAGTAACATCTAAAACCCTTTCAGGATTTGGACGGCGTTCAAAACCTCAAATATTTTCAGCAGGACTGAGCCCACAGCACGGCTTCCATTCATCAGCGAGTTGACTGAATGTCCTTCTATAGACAAGCATTAGCAGCAAGTAATGAGCTGCTCTTGTTTGCCATTGCCTGGGTTCAGTCTCCTTGCTAGGGATTAAAACGTTGCATATATCCAGTATTCAAAAAAAAACACAACAGAATAGATGGGGACGGGGCCAGTCAGAGGTGGTATTTACCAGTTCTCCGGACTACTCAAAATTTCTGCTACCGGTTCTCCAGAACTGGTCAGAACCTGCTGAAACCCACCTCTGGTCGGGGGTCTCCAACCTTGGCAACATTAAGGCTTGTGGACTTCAACTCCCAGAGCTTAGCTGGCTGAGGACTTCTGGGAGTTGAAGTCCACAAGCCTTAAAGTTGCCAAGGCTGCAGACCCCAGCCATATGTAGTTGGCTAGCCAACTGAAGATGCTCCTTGATGGTCCTGGTTTGCCCAACTATATTGGCTGTGCCAGTTGCATCCTTTCCACCCCATTTCTAAGAGGTCTGTAAGGGGCGCGCATAAGAGCATAAGCGTGCCTACCGTTCCTGTCCCATTGTTTCCTTTCATTATATCCAATTAATATAGTTATTACATACTCATACTTATATATATATGCTTATATACTGTATAATTATTTCATGCTTATGCTTATATATACTGTGTGACAAAATAAATAAATAAATAAATAAATAAATAAATAAATAAATAAATAAATAAATAAATAAATAAATAAATAAATAAATAAATAATTGGGTGCAATTCAAGGTGTTGGTTACCACCTTTAAAGCGCTCCATGGCACAGGACCGGGCTATTTACGGGACCACCTGCTGCCACCGATAACCTCCCACCGACCTGTGCGCTCGCACAGGGAGGGTCTCCTCAGGGTGCCGTCAGCCAAACAATGTCGGCTGGCGACCCCCAGGGGGAAGAGCCTTCTCTGTGCGAGCACCTACCTTCTGGAATGAGCTTCCTCTGGGGTTACGATTACTCCCCGACCTCTGGACCTTCCACCGGGAACTCAAGACCTTTCTGTTCCACCGTGCAGGGCTGGCCTGATACACTACGGTTTTAATTGGGTTTTTTATCATTTTTATTATAGTTTTTAAATGGGGTTAGCCAAATCGAATAAGGTTTTTAAAATGCTTTTAATTCTATTTATAATTTGTTTTATGTTGGCTGTAAACCTCCCTGAGTCCTTCGGGAGAAGGGCGGTATAAAAATCAAACAAACAAACAAACAAACAAACAAACAAACAAATAAATAAATAAATAAATAAATAAATAAATAAATAAATAGGCATTGCAAATAATCAGCCATCAGACTCCTGCAACTTGCTTGAAATAGGGATACCCTTGAAGATTATTCAGAAGCTCAGACTGGTGCAGAATGGAGCTGAGCGGGGAGCTGCTGGTGCATCTAAATTTGCACAGGTAATAACCATGTCTCAGGAAGCTACACTGGCAGCCAGTTGGCTTACAGATGCAATTGAAGACCCCGTGTCTTCAGATGTTTTCCCTTTTTTTGTGCAACAGAATATTTTGGAATATCTAAACAGCCTCCTCCTTGTTGCGTTTTCGCAGAGATGGTAAAACGTGTCCTTTGAGAACATATTTTGGGGGCGCTGAATCCTGGCATGACCTTGGTGATGCTTTTTTGAGATTATGCAGTAATGGTTTGATGACTCAGTCTGCGGGAACTGAGTGGCATAAGCTTTTCGGTATTCCGGTAAATAAATAAAATAAATAAAGACTGAGTTAAAGTACATTTTGCATTAGGGACACCTGCCTCAATCAGAACACATTTTAGAGCAATAGGATTGGGAATTAAAGGCAGAACTGACTATTTATTT
>NW_026682399.1:0-6132 GCF_028640845.1 Ahaetulla prasina | reverse complement strand
AAGACAGAGAGCAAGAAAATGGCACAGCCCTCCTCCCATATATAAAAGGCACCACAGACAGAATCAGCAAGATCCTCCACAAACATAACATCAAGACAGCATTCTGCACAAACCAAAAATATCCACCATCCTAAGAAACCCCAAAGACAAAATTGAGTTAGAAAATCAAGGAGTATATGAAATCCCATGCACCGCCTGCCCCACCACATACATTGGACAAACCAACAGAAGAATAAGTGCACGATTGAAGAACACAAGAACTCATTCAAAAAGAGGAACTAACTTCTTCCCTGGTCCAACACTTTAAAGTCACAGGAATATTGACTTTAAAAGACCAGAACTATCGCCAAAACTGAACACTTTAACAACAGAATAATCAGAGAAGCCATCGAGATAGAAAACGCCCACACAGCATGAACAAACGAGATGATACCTCCCGCCTACCAGCCATTTGGAAACCTGCCCTTATTGACAAACGTGTCCCTAACACGAGGAATGACACCAGACCCACACTCACGAGGTCCACACAGGATGTCACCACCACACATCCACCCAGAAAGCACACCCAAACCCACACTGATCAGGAAGCACGACCAAGGACCAGAAGCCAGACCGCAGCTGCAACATTAGCCATTTCAAACCCTCCAATCCATACATGCAGCAGACTGACACCCACTAGAACACGAAGCCAAACAGCAGCAGTGCAGCTCACCAGCTCAAATCCCCTGCAGCACAGATAGACTGAGCACAACCAAGCCCCCACCAACACAGGACACACCCCAGCCAACAGAAAAACCCCCATCCAATGAGCACAGCCAAGCTCCCACCCAATCAGTTCAAACCCCACTAGCTGTAAACACCAGCTTGAAATGAGACTCAATAACCAAAGACCATTAGCTAGAACCGGTGGTTAATTTTATCATGAAATTCGGCTAACAGGCTGCATTGCCTTGGCCTGGCCCCGCCTCCTGGCCCCTTGCCTGGCCCCTTGCCCCTCCTCCTGAGGGTCTCCTCCCAGAAAATGACCTGTCTCCAGATCCCGTGGATCACTTTGGCTCAGGCAGTAGGATTCCCTGCGGTTCCTCTCTCCATAAAGAGCCTGGGTCTCGGTTGATGTTATGTAATGCTCGGTCCGTGGTCAATAAGGCCCCTGATCTGCGATCTTATTCAGAAGCAGCGGACCTTATGGGCATACGGAGACCTGGTTGGGTCCGGAGGGTTCCCCTTGTGGAGTTATGCCCGCCAGGTTTCCAAGCATTTCATCATCCGAGAGCCCAAGGTAGGGTGGGGGTAGCGGTTGTTATAAGGGAAAGTCTAGAGCCGAGGGAGGCCACTGTACCTCAGATTGCCAGTTGTGAATCCCTCTTTGTAAAGTGGGGCCATCCGAATCAGCTTGTCGTGTCCCACTCCTCCGCTGACGGCCGGGTCAGGGAAATCCGAATCAGGCTTGCCTCTGCAGCTCTGCCCAAAGTCCTAGCAAAGTCCTCAGAGCAGGCAGGAGACCAGTAAGTGACTTCAGCAAGATAAGTTTGACTTTTGCCTGACTCAGAGACTGCCAGAAAGTAGATCCTTTATATAGGCCATGGGGTGTGGCTCCATGACTCAGCACTCATTAAGGCCTGCCCCTCCCTTCCTTCTGTTGCCTCCACCTATCCAATCTTCTGATGCGAGGATCACTCCAATCAGCTGTTGGTAATAAACCCTCCTCAGGCTCACATGCTGTGGAGGAGGGGGAGGGGTCTAGCTGCTCCGTTTGCCTGGGCATGGAGTCAGGGCTGGGGCAGGGAGGTGCTCCTTCTTCTGCAGTTTGTCTGGGCATGGAGCCAGGACTGGGGCCGGGAGGCATACATTCCTCCGTGTTCGGGAGCAGATAAGAAGGCCCCGGCTGCTCTGAGGGCGGGCAAGACACAACACAGCTGGGCTTGTTGATCACGTACCTGGCTCCTTGCTACGTGACTACAGCCCTACCCGAGTTGTTGGAGGTGCTCGCCGGGGTGGCGGTTGAGACCCCCAGACTTATAGTCATGGGGGACTTTAACCTGCCATCGACGGGCCTGTCATCAAGGCTCGGGAGTTCCAGGCTTCCATGACGGCCATGGACCTGATTCAAGTAATTGATGGCCCTACGCACACAGGGGGAGGCACACTGGACTTAATTTATATCTCTGGACAGTGGTTAAATGATCTGAAATTAGATAAGTTAGAAACAGAACCGGTGTCATGGTCAGATCATTTTCTCCTTCGCCTAGATTTTCGGACCGCTATCCATCACTGCAGGGAGACGGAACCAATGCGTTGGTTCCGTCCCAGGCGCCTGATGGACCTGGAGAGGTTCCTGATGGAGCTTGGGCCATTTCCTGAGGACCTGGCCCACGGCACGGCTGAAGAACTAGCTGCGGCCTGGGAATGGGCTGCAGCTGGAGCTTTGGACCGTGTCATGCCCTTGCGGCCTCTGACCCGGCGCAGATCTCGGCTGGCCCCTTGGTTCTCCGAGGGGCTGAGGGAGATGAAACACTGGAGAAGACGCCTAGAGAGTGTTTGGAGGTCCAGCCATTCCGAAGCTGACCGAACACTAGTTAGGTCTTACTCTAGGACCTACCTAGTGGCAATGAGGGAGGCGAAGCGTTCCTAGGCTTCCACCCTCATTGCGTCGGCAGATAACTGCCCGGCCGCCCTGTTTCGGGTGACCCGCTCCCTCCTGCATCAGGAGGTGCGGGATGACCCGTTGCAGGGACGTGCCGAGGAGTTTAGTGGTTATCTATACGACAAAATCGTTCAGCTCCAGGATGGCCTGGACCGAAATTAGGGATGATCCAGGTGAGAGGCGGAGTCGTGTCTTGTGGAGATTGTTTGGGATGAGTTTGACCCTGTGGCTCCGAGGGGCGTGGACAGGTTGCTGGGGAGGCTGCATACCATGACATGTTTACTGGACCCGTGCCCTTCCTGGCTGGTGCTGGCCTCCCGGGAAGTGACACGAGGCTGGCTCCAGGGGATTATCAACGCTTCTTTGTTGGAGGGGGTTTTCCCTGCCGCCTTGAAGGAAGCGGTGGTGAGACCCCTCCTCAAGAAGCCTTCCTTGGACCCAGCTATTTTAGGTAATACGTCCGGTCTCAACCTTGCTTTATTGCGAAGGTTGTAGAGAGTGCTGTGGCACGGCAGCTACCCAGTACCTGGATGAAGCTGTCTATCTAGACCCGTTCAGTCCGGCTTCCGACCCGGATACAGCACGGAGACAGCTTTGGTCGCGTTGGTGGATGATCTCTGGAGGCCAGAGACAGGGGTTATTCTCTGCCCTGATCCTGTTAGATCTCTCAGCGGCTTTTGATACCATCGACCATGGTATCCTGCTGCGCCGTTGGGGGTTGGGAGTGAGAGGCACCGTTTATCGGTGGTTCTCCTCTATCTCGACGGTCACAGGACGTGTTGACAGGGGGCAGAGGTGGACCGAGGCACCTTACTTGTGGGGTGCCACAGGGGTCGATTCTCTCGCCCCTCCTGTTCAACATCTACATGAAGCCGTTGGGTGAGGTCATCAGTGGTTTCGGGGTGAGTTACCATCTGTACGCTGATGATACTCAGCTGTACTTTTCCACCCCGGGCCACCCAGCGAAGCTGTCGAGGTGCTGTCCCGGTATTTGGAGGCCGTACGGGTCTGGATGAGGAGAAACAGGCTCAAGCTCAATCCCTCCAAGACCAAGTGGCTGTGGATGCCGGCACCCCGATACAGTCAGCTGCAGCCGCAGCTGACTGTTGGGGGCGAGTTATTGGCCCCAAAGGAGGGAGTGCACAACTTGGGTGTTCTCCTGGATGCACGGCTGTCGCTTGAAGATCATTTGGTGGCCGTCTCCAGGAGAGCCTTTCACCAGGTTCGCCTGGTTCGCCAGTTGCGCCCCTTCCTTGATCGGGATGCCCTATGCACAGTCACTCATGCTCTCGTTACCTCTCGCCTGGATTATTGCAATGCTCTCTACATGGGGCTCCCCTTGAGATGCACTCGGAGGCTTCAGTTGGTCCGGAATGCAGCTGCGCGGGTGATAGAGGGAGCTACGCGTAGCTCCCATGTAACACCTCTCCTGCGCAGACTGCACTGGCTACCTGTTGCCTTTCGGGTGCATTTCAAGGTTCTGGTTACCACCTTTAAAGCGCTCCATGGCTTGAGGCCTGGGTACTTACGGGACCGCCTGCTGTTACCTCATGCCTCCCACCGACCCGTACGCTCCCATAGAGAGGGCCTTCTCAGGGTGCCGTCCGCCAAACAATGTCGGCTGGCGGCCCCCAGGGGAAGATCCTTCTCTGTGGGGGCTCCTACTCTCTGGAATGAACTTCCCCCCAGTTTACGTCAAATATCTGAACTTCGGACCTTTCACCGCGAACTGAAAACATTTTTGTTTGTTCGCGCGGGGCTTTCTTAAATTGGGTAGATTTTAAAGTTAATTGTTATTTAGTTTTAAATTGGGGTTTTTTTTAGATTATATATTTTAATTTATCAGCCTAACTGTATAAGTTTTTTAATTTATTTTTAATTGTACATTGTTTATTTTTATCTTGGCTGTACACCGCCCTGAGTCCTTCGGGAGAAGGGCATCTAGAAATCTAATAAAATAAATAAATAAATAAATAATAAATCGCAGAAAGGCTGCCTAGCCCTGAATGGGGCTTCCCAGGGGATTTAGGAATTGGGAGGGTCCAGGAAGAAGGAGGACCAATGGGAATTCTCCCTTCTTCAGCGTCATCGGTCTCTGGGCAGTCTCCCTTGACTCCGCCCACAGGAGGAGAGAGTTCCCGAAGAGAAGAAGCCCCATTGGTTCTTCAGGCCAAGATTGCCCCTCCCACTTTCTCTCTCTCTCCGCAGAACTGGCTCTCCTCCTTCAGGTGAAGCCCCAAAGGATTCTGCCCGGAGACCGATGTCGCTCAAGCAGGGAGAATTCCCATTGGTCCTTCCCCTCGTTCTGGCCCCACCCATCTCAAAAGTCCTAGATAAACGCTTCCTCCCCCCCTCCCCCCCCATTCCTCCTCTGGAGCTGGAAGCATCTGAATGGACACACACCAGGGATTTCCCTACTGCTTCTGTGGGCGTGGCAGGGGAAGGATACTGCAAAATCTCCATTCCCACCCCACTCTGGGGCCAGCCAGAGGTGGTATTTGCCGGTTCTCCGAACTGCTCAAAATTTCCGCTACCGGTTCTCCAGAACCTGTCAGAACCTGCTGGAGTTCAACACACACACGAGCTTGGTTTTGGTTCAAGACTTCCTGTTGTGGATGTCATTGGGGGAGGGTTAAGGGGGGGGAGCGGGAATCCCTGGCTGAGACTTGTAAAGAGAGCAAAGCAAGTGGAGGGTCCCATCTAGGGCTGCCATGAAGCCCCCCTTGAGCTGCATCCCCCCCCCTCCGGAAGGATCCCCCAGGGCTGTGTGCTCTCCCCACTTCTCTTCTCTCTGTATACCAATGACTGCATCTCCAACGATCCATCTGTCAAGCTACTGAAGTTCGCAGATAACACAACAGTGATCGGTCTCATTCGAGACAATGACGAATCCGCATATAGACGAGTGAGCGACTAGCCTTGTGGTGCAACCAAAACAATCTGGAACTGAACACACTCAAAACCGTAGAAATGGTGGTAGACTTTAGGAGAAACCCTTCCATACTTCCACCTCTCACAATACTTGACAACACAGTATCAACAGTAGAAACCTTCAAATTTCTAGGTTCTATCATATCGCAAGATCTAAAATGGACAGCTAACATCAAAAACATCATCAGAAAAGGACAACAAAGAATGTTCTTTGTGCACCAACTCAGAAAGCTCAAACTGCCCAAGGAGCTGCTGATTCAATTCTACAGAGGAATTATTGAGTCTGTCATTTGCACCTCTATAACTGTCTGGTTGGTTCTGCAACCCAACAAGAAAAACACAGACTTCAGAGGATAATTAGAACTGCAGAAAAAATAATGGCTACCAACCTGCCTTCCATTGAGGACCTGTATACTGCACGAATCAAGAAGAGGGCCGTGAAAATATTTGCAGATCCCTCACATCCTGGACATAAACTGTTTCAATTCCTAACCTCAAAACGACGCTATAGAGCACTGCACACCAGAACAACAAGACACAAGAACAGTTTTTTCCCG
>NW_026682398.1:0-24344 GCF_028640845.1 Ahaetulla prasina | reverse complement strand
TGCTATGGTGATTTCCGTTGAATGCTAAGGAACTTTCCAATCCCAAACATATTTGCTTGGAATATGAAATTAGGAATGTGTGAAAATTTCCCAAAAAAAAAAAAAAGAAAGGCATACCTTTCTCACATCTTGGATAGCTTTATCATTCTTGCTCCCTCACAACCTCAACATAGAGAGGCAGGGATGGCCTGACAGAGAATGGGCTGGCTCGGGGTGGATTTGAACCTGCTTTCCTAGACCTACATTTTAGTTGTTATATTTGGTTTACAGATGATGAGAAAAAGGATGTTATCCATTTAGTTGTGTCTGATGACTCTTGATGACAACTGTGGGCCAGGTCTCTCCGCATCTTCTGATCTTGCACTACTTTCTTTGAGTTCAGCTCTGAGTTCAGTTCAACACTTGATAAGTGTCCACCCACTGTGTTCTTTGGCATACTAACTCTTCCAAACATCCTTCCTTTCTCCAGTCAATTCCCTCCCACGATATGGCCAGCATAAGTGAGATGCCTAGTTTCATGATTTTGCCTTCTAGTGACCTCTATCTGGTGTTCTATGCTCTCCGATACTTATTTGTTTGTCACCTTTGCTGTCCAAGGCTTACGTGTAAAAAGTTGGTTAAACTTTGTGGAGGTTTTAAGGAAAGCCTTTCCTTTTTTTAATTTTCCTTTTTACCAACAGCTGTCCCTGTACGGACATTCAAAAAAAGTATGGCCTGTAGCCAGCCACAATGGGGAGGCAGGGGAGAGAAGTAATGGCAGAAGGGGCTATCGGTTTTTGTTTTTTGGTAAAGATGCTAGGAATAAAACCTACGGGCAGGTGTTTACAAACCTCCCTCCTGCTGTACAAGCAGGCCCTGCTTCTCAGCTCAAAGGAGAGCAATATTTATTCAGTAGTGATGATGTAAACAGTCAAAAGAAACCCTCTGCACTTAAAAAAACGCATCAGTCCCTTTTGCTTAGGTAGCATCATTTGCATATCTCTGTCAAGGTTTTTTTTTTTACTCTTTACATCCGGGTGCCCAATTTAGGAGGGTTGAAGTCCACAAGTTTTAAACTTCCCAGGGTCGGACAGCCCTGCTCTACATCATCCTGGTTTGTGTGTATGTGATTTTGGGTCAGTTTTTGACTCCTTGTGTCTGGACAAGTCTGAAGTGGTTTGCCATTGCCTGCTTCTTGGGGCTGAAAGACAGGGACTGACCCAATATTGCTCACTAATTCTAAGATAGCTTCAGGGGTGAAATGCTCCCGGTTCGGGCCAGATCGCTTGATCCGGTAGCGATGGTGGCGGGTGGTTCGGAGAACCGGTAGCAAAAATCCCTCCCCCACCCTCCATGCCCAGCTGAGCACAAGCACGAAGTCGAAAGCACCAGCCTGAAGATGACGAGTGGGACCTCGTCAAAACATTGCCAAGATATTCTCAACCTTACACGGGAAAAGACCCGAATACCCCAAGACTTACACACACACGAAAATCACTGTGGTACATAAGCTGGCAACCCAGTCTTATCTCCAAAGCAAAAACTCAAACTTAGCAAAAGCCATTTGGATTTTGGAAAGCGAATAGCCAATGGCACCATCTTCATTCCCTGGGTGCACAAAACTGAAAACAACTGTGTTTTCTAGCACTTAAGGGAGAAGAGCCTCCATACTTCTCTTCCCAGTCTGGAAAAGGTAAACAAACTGAATAACAAATCATTTATTACTCTTTTATGGCATTTGGAACAACTACCTGAGTGGCCTCTCTCTAACGGAAGGGCTTGCCCTGGCAAAACAGACCAGGGTTTATTTGCACTGTGCTTGAGTTTTACCACTGCAGTCTACAAATACAGAGGGCCTCTCTCTGTCCAGTTCTTCTCCATAGAAAACCAGATGCCAGCGGGAAGCTTTCCAGCTTGGCTTTCTTGCCAAATTGTCTGTTTTATCCTTTTTTAATAGATTGCTTCCATCCCTTGCTGCAGGTTTAAGGTTTTAAAGCTCGGGCCCAAATTATTCATACCGAGCCTCAGCCTTGGATGGATGCATGTGTGTGTGTGTGTGTGTGTATGCAGTTAGCAAGCAAGACAATGTTCATATGACAATATAATACCGTTTCTTCTCACCCTTGCGGCCTACTGTATTTTTCCTCTGCAAATATAATTTGGAAATGCGATTTGGATATTACGTACAAATGCCCTTCGAATAGAATAGGCCTGGGTGAATTTTTTGTCTCCCTTTGGAAGCTGAAATCAGCATTAGGGCAGGGCTAAATTAACTGTTGTGCAAAGTGCACTTTAGAGCAGGGCTATAGCCCATTTGCCACTCTTGATGTAGTCAAATTATCCAGAAACCATCTATGGTGCATTCATTCATTCATTCTTTATTTATTTATTTTTTAAATCCCCCACATCTGAGAAAATAGCAATGATTTGCTTGCCACAGGGCACATCCACACTTCCTGCTTAGCCTGTTGCTTGTTCAGGTTAACCACCTTTTCAGGGGTACATGAGAAGACAACGTTGCAATCCAGGGGTATCAAACTCAATTTCATTGAGGGCCGCATCAGGATTGTGTTTGATCTGGGGGGGGGGCAGCTTGACATCACTCGTGTCCTTTTCTTTATATATTACTGTACGTATTTTAAAAAATACAGTTTAAAAAGCTTGATGAAAAATCTTTATATTTTAGTATTTTTACTTATCAGGTTTAAAGCTGCTTGGCTCCAGGAGGACTCTGGGCAGTTATAAATAATTTTTTAAAATAGAGTACACATGTCCAGACACAAATTCCAAACACTTCACCAAATGCACAGGACTCAGTGTTCAACAACCACCCTACCTGGGAGAACAGCCAGTTTTTTAAAGGAATTCTGCTAGGCTATCAGGGTCAGAGCCATGTAGAAATAGAGTGACTGATCCAAGCAATGGCCAATGATTTCCCAGCCAGTGAAAGCTCCTGCTGCATACAGCCCCTATTATTCCCAGTAAGCAGCCCTTCAGTTTTACACCAAACCATGTTAAGCTTGCCTCCCTTCCTCCCACCCCTTCCTACTGCATGGATAGTTCTCCTTGTCCCTGTGACTTATAAAGTAAAATCTCTGAATAGGTACATTGCATCAGGCTTCTAAACAAAGAGGAAGGAAAGCAAGGGAGAGAGGGAGGGAGAGACGAAGGAAGGAAGGAAGGAAGGAAGGAAGGAAGGAAGGAAGGAAGGAAGGAAGGAAGGAAGGAAGGAAGGAAGGAAGGAAGGAAGGATCTACTATAAAGTATTTCACTCTGACTTAAATGTGACCTACAATTGCTACTCTCATGTGTTCACTCTCAGTGTTCCTGATTCTCAAGACTATATTAGTGACCAAATATCCTGAGTTTATCTAGCTTTAAGCCATGCAACCTACTGTCCATTTGGATCACTAATGGGGCCCCACAGATTTCATCTGGAGAACCATCCAGCTCAGTGGTGAAGGATTAGACAAAACGAGGGTCAAGGGACACAATGGGGATAATGTAACTGTGACCATCCCATTAGATTTTGTTAGCATCAGAAAGGCCCTTTCCTTACACGTATTTTATAAACCAAACTTCCCCCTTGTTTGCAACACTAGTCGTGTTGAGGCTCCAGTTTAAATCTTAAATCCTCTCATGCCATTCTTTCGAGTTTCAGGAAATAATTACAGGTAGTCCTTAACTTACAAAAATTCATTTAGTGGCCATAGTAACAATGGCACTGACAAAATGTGACTTATGATCAGCTTTCATATTTATGACCGCTGCAGCATCCATATAGAATAGAATAGAGTAGAATTTTATTGGCCAAGTGTGATTGGACACACAAGGAATTTGTCTTGGTGCATATGCTCTCAGTGTACATAAAAGAAAAGATACGTTCATCAAGGTACAACATTTACAACACAATTGATGATCAATATATCAATATAAATCATAAGGATTGCCAGCAACAAGTTATAGTCATACAGTCATAAGTGGAAAGAGATTGGTGATGGGAACTATGAAACGATTAATAGTAGTGCAGATTCAGTAAATAGTCTGACAGTGTTGAGGGAGTTATTTGTTTAGCAGAGTGATGGCCTTCGGGAAAAAACTGTTCTTGTGTCTAGTTGTTCTGGTGTGCAGTGCTCTATAGCGTCGTTTTGAGGGTAGGAGTTGATATGGCTACATGATCAAAATTTGGGCACACGGCAATGGCATGTATTTATGACATGTGCAGTATCCTAGGATAATGTTCTTTTATAATCTTCTAACCTGGTTTCTGATAGGCAAAGAAAATGGGGAAGCCAGGTTGCTTGATGGCTGCATGATACACTTAACAACTCCAGTGATTCGCTTCACAGCTATGGCAAGAAAAGTTCGTAAAACGAGGCCAAACTCACTGAACAATTGCCTTGCTTAGCGACTGAAATTTTGGGTTCAGTTGTGGTCACAAGTCAAGGACTATCTGTAGCTTTTCCTGTTTAATTCATAATAGACAACAAATGTTTTCTGTTAGCTTTTTCCTCTGTTGTGTTGAATCAAACGTTAATCAGATATTGATTGATATCCAGAGCAGATGCCTGCATCTTAAGAGGATGTTGAAGAAGGATGTAGATATTGGTTATCTATCAGCAAATGTCGAAGGCTGACATGCTTTAAGGAGTTTTAATGGGGAAAGACGTCAGAACAAATAGAAGGACGAGTCTTGCTCTATGAATCTTTCATGACTACAGGGCAGTGAATCTAACAGTTCCCCTCCCTGTACGACCACAATTGAGTCCAAAATTTAGGTTGTTATGTGAGACATTTCTTAAGTGAGTTTCGCCCAAATTGTGCAACCTTTCTTGCCTCAGTTGTTAAGTGAATCACTGAAGTGGTTAGTAACGCAGTTGTTAAGTGAATCTGGCTTTCTCATGGACTTTGCTTGTCAGAAGGTTACAAAAGGGGACCCACGATGTTGTAGCCGTCATAAATATGATGTCGTGTCCTCCTCCTCTGACAGCCGGGTCGGGGAAGTCCGTATCAAGCGTGGCCGCAAAGCATCTGCAGCTTTGCCAAAGTTCTGTCAGAGTTCTCAGGGCAGGCAGGAGACCAGGATGTGACTTCAGCAATCCAATTTAGACTTTGCCTGACTCAAAGAATGCCAGAAAGCACATCCTTTATATAGGCCATGGGGTGTGGCTCCATGACTCAGCACTTATCCAGGCCTGCCCCTCCCATCCTTTTGCTGATGTCGCCTCTCCATTCTCCGGAAGCGTGGATCTATGCACTGCATCGTTTCGTCCCCAGCTGCCGGTAATTCCAGCTCGTGGCTGGCTTCAGGCGCACATGCTATCGGGGGGAGGTTTGTTTGCTCGGTTTGTCCGGGCATGGTGCCAGGGCTGGGGGCTGGAAGCATGCCAGGACATTCTTCTTCACTATCAGTCTCTGGCTGAGATAGCAGGAGATGAGAGGGGCCCGGCTGCGGAGTGGGGGGTGAGCGAGGCACAACATATCAGTTGCCAAGCTTCTGGATTTTGACCATGTGACTATAGGGATGCTGCAACAGTCATAAGTGTGAAAAGCAATTATGTCACTTTTTTCAATGCTGTTGCAACTTTGAACGGTCACTAAATGAACTGTCGTACGGCAAGGACTACCTGTCTTTGTTTTGAGAACAACCGTCTAGCTTGGAAGAAGAGTAGCCATGGATGTCCTGCCTGAAATGAAATATGCAGTGAATTAGTGAGTGTCTTTTATGCAAAATGCCAGTATTTTTTTATTTGAGCAATAATATTTCTCAAGATTTGATTAGAAAAATAAGAAAGAATAAAGTGTGTGTATTTGTACGTAGAGAGGCATTTTTATAAGTATTTCTATCCCCAGCTGAGACTTATGTCTGACAGTTGCACAATTGGGATGCAATCGGTTCTTTAGAGCACTTCACGCACCTAACATGCTTCCATGCAGCGTTTAAAATACAGCAATTTGAAGCTGAGCTGCTTACCTTCTAAGGCAGCCCCAGTAAGTAGAAAAGTGGAGGCGCGCAAATCAGCTGTGCCATGCGAATCAGCTGAGCCAGAAAGAAGGAAATATAGGACAGGATAGGGCACGGCCAGGTGGATGGGGCCAGCTGATCGTTGGAACTATCGGTTCGCTTGAACCTGTCTGAACCTGCAGCAGCCCATCACTGGATGCAACTCTCGACATTTATAGATGGAAGTTGTGTTTCTAAGATTACTCTCCTCCAGCTGCTCTCACCAGGCATTCATTAGCACTGTACCAGTGGTGAAATGCAGCCGGTTCTATCCGGCTCGGACGAACCAGTAGCACCAGTGATGGGAAGCTCTGCCCACCCACCCAGGCGTCCCGTTTTTGACCCTCTGTGCATGCTCAGAAGGCTCTGCGCATGCGCAGAGGAGCTCTGGCGCTCACATTTGTGAACCAGTAGCAAAGGTAAGTGGATTTTACCCCTGGACTGTACGATGATTGAATCTGGAGTTTGGAGAGATTATTCATGGTCAATGGCTCTTTGCTGAATAATGTCAAAGGAGGACCCGTGTTCCTTATGCCAGTGCGTCATATGACTAGACTAGTACTGTTTTCCCCCTTTGCAACTTCTAACTGCAAATCCACCCAAACAAGCAACTTTCCCTAAAGTCTTCCAGTCTTCCTGGCACCATATGCGCCTCCATATGGACCTGCAGAAGGGAGGAGGGAGCAGCCGTATGATTTGCTGGCAAGAAGCTTTGTCTCTCTCTCCCTCCCCCTCTCTCTCTTTCTTTAATAGCCAAACCTCTTTTGATGTTGTTGTTGTTTTTTTAATATGCATTAGGAAGGAGGAAAAAACCCTAAAACACCTACCTCCAAAAGCCACAGTTATGACTTCAATTATCATAAAATGGATTGCAATGTATTTACGGCAGCGGCATGCCAGGCAGCCTTCTGATTGCTCCAGGAGATAATTCCGAACCAAGTATCTAATGCTTATCTTGTATAATTGCTGTTTCATTCTTCCTTTTCTCTTCCGCCTCCCCCCCCCCCCCAACACCCCCCCCCCCCCAAACAGTCTGACCCGTCCGCTTGTGCCGATCCGTTTTATTAAAATTGCTCCGAGTCGGCGGCGGTGAATTCATTAGCTGGGAATACGATGTAAAAGGCAGGATAGTGTAACATTTTAATTAGGCCTGAACAATAAACAAGCTAAATGAGGGGAGCATGGCTCCCTGGTGGACGGCCACCCGCCTTGAGGTTGTGAAGAATCATTACGTCTTCAGCCAATTTCATGCTGTCTCTGTGGAGAAGCCTCATTATTAAAAGGCAAGGGAGGGGGGGAAAATAAAGAACCCCCTGCTACACATTTCCTCTCCCCATATTTCTCAGCCTACTTATGTGGTTGGTCTGAGGGCCGGGCTTGCCAGGCAGTGCTGTGTGAGGTGGCTGTGTGTCACTCTCCAATATCCCACACCACCATCACCCCGACAAGGGGGACCCTTCGCCCAGGTAAAAAAGGGTAGATTTCAATTGAAGATGTTACTTTGGAGCTTTGCCCCAGAAACTGATCTGGAGCCACAGCTTAAAGTTGCATGGAATCATAGTGAAACCAACAGCGCTTTGGAGTGACCAGGCGGCAATCATCGTTACCGTGGGGGCCTTAAAAAGTTTAGGCTGAGGAGAAACAAGGAGAGAGGCCACTGTTCAGACAAGTGGGGTCCTTGTTTTTCTCAGTGAAGACCCAAAGTTTGTCTTGCCTCTTGAGGAAGCAAATGCTGTGAAATTAGAGCTGGAGGCAAGTGACTTTTGAAGCTGTGCAACCAGTTTGTTGGCATGGAAGTTAGATAGAAGGTTCTTTGAAAGTTCTCCAAGGGAAAAAAACCTTACAAGCGAAGGCAAATATACGTGTCCCAGGATAATGTTGCAAGATCCAATCTGGGTCGGTCACCAGGACCAGAGGTTTAATCTCCCAAGCTTTCAGACTCATGTTGATGCCCACCCTTGGAAGATTAAACCTCTGGTCCCGCTGGCTGACCTAAATTGGATCCTGCAACATTATCTTGGGTCACACGTATATTCACCTTCATTCGTAACACATTCCGGTAGAGAGAGGTTCCCTGAGGATGGGTTCCAGCATAAGTCCGAAAGCTCAGAAGATTAAACCTCTGATCCTGGTGACTCACCAGATTGGATCATGCAAAAGAGAACCTGTCCAACCAGAGGTGGGTTTCACATATTTTCACATATTTTTACCACTGGTTTGTCCCGCGCATGCACGCTGTCTTCGTGTGTATGTGCACCTACCGCCTTGTCGCCTGTCATGGCGTGGCTAAATAGGACAGCATACTGCCAGGGCGGGTGGACAGACCCACCTGCGATCTCCGTTACCGGTTCACCTGAACCGTCCAACCAACTCTCAAGGGCAGGAATACCCCTTAGACTTGATAACAGCACTACTGTTATCTACCACTACTGGTAGAGCCTGATGGGAGATGCTCTGTTATGACATCTACATAGGGATTAAATTGAAGTTGAGAAGCCAGAGAGGTGGCAGACTCTCAGAGAGACAATAACATTGTGAAGGATAGGATTTCTATGCCTCTATAGCTTTTCCTTTTGGCCTCTTGTGTCACAAACTTAATCCAGGAATAAATTCCCCTTTTCCCTGTCATGTCTGGGTTTCATCCCCATCCCATTCTGAAAGCAGTTTAAAGTTATGCTTAAGTCTTCCAGTTTTAATTTCAACCATGGATATGATCTAGTATATTTCACGGGCACTGGGATCTGTCTGCGTTCCTATTGGCTATTTTAAACTGCTGAGGGCATGCCCCTCCTCTCTAGTGATTGGATACTGGTGCCCATCGTAATTTTGGTTCTGGCTGCAGGAGACACCAAACATCTGGCTCTTGCAGAAGCATCTGCCTAGGTAATACCTGACCAGTGCTTTCCATTTCAGACTCTTTATAAACATGGCTTAGTGCTCTTTTGAAAGAGTGGTAGTCTTTTTTGAATACTGTTCAGTGCTCAGTCTAGACTACTGAACTGCCCAGAAAGTCCATTTAAATCAGGAAAGAGAATTGGTGCCAGCTATGGCAATTCTGTCTGCACTATGTACTGTTTCTGCCAACAGGATAATCCGTGTGTCTATATTTTGTTGTTGTTGCTGCTGTTTCGTTTTCAGTATCTTTATGAGGACCCTTGCACGAATGCTCCAGCAGTGTTATCGTGAATGGTCAATGCTTCCAGGGCTCACATTGTTAAGTGTGAGTATAGATAGTCCTCGAATTACGATCACAGTTGAGCCCAAAATGTCCACGGCGAAGCAAGACGGTTGATAAATTAATTTTGCCCATTTTATGACCTTTCTTGCCATATCTGTTAAGTGAATCGCTGCAGTTATTAAATTAGTAGCACAGTTGTTAAGGGAATCTGGTTTCCCCATTAACTTTGCTTGTTAGAAGGTCGCAAAAGGTGATCCCATGACCCCAGGACACTGCAACCGTCATAAATATGAGTCAGTTGCCAAGCATCTGAATTTTGAATAGGTGACCATGGGGATACTGAAACAGTTGTAAGTGTGAAAAAAAAATCACAAGTCCTTTTTTTCGGTGTTGTTGTAACTTTGAATGGCCACTAAACAAATGATTGTAATCGGTGACTATTTGTAGTGTAGAAGGGAAAAATTACCCAGCTGGCTTTTCTATCAATAATGGTCTTCAGTGATGGCCTGCAGTATCTTTATCAATGTTTTCTCCTGTGCAGAGTTTGAAACTATTTAAGAGTTTCTCAGGTGCTGGGCCCAAGTAGTCCTAGTGCTCCTTGGCCAGGGGTGAAATCTAGCAGGTTCTGACAGGTTCTGCAGAACTGGTAGTGGAAATTTTGAGTAGTTTGGAGAAGCGGCAAATACCACCTCTGGCTGGTCCCAGAGTGGGGTGGGAATGGGGATTTTGCAATATCCTTCCCCTGGAGTGGGGTGGGAATGGAGATTTTGCAGTACCCTCCCCCTGCCACGCCCACCAAGCCATGCCCACAGAACCAGTAGTAAAAAAATTTGAATTTCACCACTGTCCTTGGCGTCTAAAGTTCATGTTGTAAGACATGGGTAGATGATCTTTTGATAGCTAGAAGCCACACTTCAAACTCATCTTCACAATAGAGGCATGAATATTGCCTCATTAATGATTTGGATGATGATAGGTTCAAGGCTTGGGATCATTTTCCCAACTCCTATTGGTTTTTTTAGACTGTTCTAAAATTCACAGATGTTGTCCTGCTTATTAACAGTCACACTTCTCTTGTTACCTATAGCAACATGAGTATCCACATCCATAAGGTCACAGGATTTTTCCTAACTCGTGGCTGGGAGCAGCTAGAAGAGGAGCGAGGCACAATTCGGGTCTATGGTGGGAACCAATAAAGGCACAAGCACAGTTACCATAATGGTATGTAGAATAGGAAGTGCTGTAGCCTAGACCACAGCCTGATAAATGAAACCTGAGTCTGAAGGAGAAGAATATTCAGATATTCTATATATTCAGATACTTCTATTTATCCAATCCGCAGACCGCAGAGACAAACCCTGATGAGGAGGAGGAGGTCCCCTCTCATAGGTAGGAACGCTCCTTGTGTGCATTTGAATATCTTCCCATCGATGTCCAGTAACTGTTAAAGAAGAGCAGGGATGCAGTATATAGTTCTGGGTATAAATAGTTAGCCAAGATGCCTCTGTAATCCACTCTTTATATTTCTAAAATATGTAAAGCAGGGGTGTCAAACTCTATTTCATTGAGGGCCCCATAAGGGTTGTGTTTGTCCTCGGAGGCAGGTGTGTAGTGTTGCCGGGGTGGCATGGCCATGGTGGGACTCGTGTCAGGGGCGCCTGTGGTGGCCAAGTGCTAATGCAGCACTTCCCTGAGACCTCCCTCCCTCTCATTATAATCCTTCCTTCCTTCCTTCCTTCCTTTTTCCTTCCCTCTCCATTCTCCTTTCTTCTTCCTTCCCCTCTTTCCTTATTTTTTTTATTTATTTACATTTATATCCCGCCCTTGTCCGAAGACTCAGGACTGACACAATGTGTAAGGCAATAGTCTCATTCTATTTGTATATTTACAAAGTCAACTTATTGCCCCCCCAACAATCTGGGTCCTCATTTTACCTACCTTATAAAGGATGGAAGGCTGAGTCAACCTTGGGCCTGGTGGGGCTTGAATCTGCAGTAATTGCAGGCTGCTGTGTTCTAATAACAGGCTATCTTACAGCCTGAGCCACCATGGCCCTTTTTTTCCCTTCCTTGCTCTCTTCCCCTCTTTCCTTCTTTTCTTTCCTGTTTCCCTTTCTCCTTTCCTGTCCCTTCTTGGATGCTCAAATGCAAAAGGGGAAACATTTCTCCTTTTGTTTTGTTTTTAGTTTGTTTTGTGCACCCACCCACCCACCCCGAACTCCATTTTCACTGGCAGAGGAACAGTGCGCCTATCCTTTAATGTTTCCAGGCCGGCCCCGCGGGCCGGATCTACACCACAGGCGGAACCAGCCCGCAGGCCTTGAATTTGACACCCCAGATGTAAAGGGAACTATGTGAATCTGAAGCTGGTTTATGAAGCTGACCCAATTGTGAGGTAGAACCGAATTAGCTTTCTTCCCGTTAAAATATGTTAGTTATATTAAGATCTGAGATAGACAGATGAGGACAGAGGCCAGGCTGCAACAACTAACCTTTATTAACTTCAATACACAACTGAACTCAACTTCCGAGCTTGCCAGAGAGTTCTGACAAGACCGAGCTCGCACTGACAGCTAAAGGAACCCGGCTGTCAGGGAGGAACCAATAGGCGCGCTTCCCACTTCCCGCTTTTCTTGTTGCCTGCGCCGCAGCCAATCAGAACATTTTCTCTATCCTGGCTGCGGCAGACAGGTCGTAAGGGCGAGGACTTAACACCCCTCAACCCCCGGACCGCGCAAGCGTAGTCGGCTAAATACGCAGGGCGTCGTCGACTCCGCCCCGAGCGCCTCAGTCCTGAGGTCGGGGCGTTCGAGGGAGGAGCTGGAGGCAGGCTCTGAAGAACTACCGGAGGAGGCGTGGATGGAGGAGGAGCTGGACTCTCGGGAACCGGAACCGATGGATTATCAGGTATGTCAGCCGCCGAGAACGCTCCGGTGTTGCGCGGTGATGGGCAGTTGGCAGGGAGTTTTGGGAAGTCGCATGGGTTTGGTGTAAGCGAAGCCTGTGCCGTTGGCAGCTCGATTTGTGGAATTTCATCGGTCTGCGCAGGCAGCTGATGTTGTTGCTGTTGGTTTGCGTCGCCTATTTCTCTGCGCCTTAGTTGATTGATGTGTCGCCTCCAAATCCTTCCATCGGTGAGCTGGACCCTATAAGAGTATGGTCCAGTCAATTGAATGACGTAACCTGGTAGCCACTTTGTTCGCCCTTCAAAGTTTTGTGCGAATATAGGGTCCCCATTAACAAATGCTCGGGCCCCGCTACGGGGCTCTTGAAGCTTTTCTGGCATGTAAGTGGGGTGCAATCGGTCAAGCACAGTCCTTAATCGTCGCCCCATTAGTAACTCTGCAGGGCTTACTTTGGATATCGGGCATGGGGTAGTGTGTTGGGCTAGCAGATACCTGTTTACCTTCTGCTGCCAATTTGAATTGCCCAGGCGGCCTAAGGCTTCCTTGGCTGACCGTACGGCCCTCTCTGCAAGGCCATTAGCCGCCGGATGGAAGGGGGCCGTGGGGGCATGCCGGATCCCCCGTATTGCCAGGAACTGTAGGAAAGAGGCCGATGTAAATTGGGGCCCATTATCCGTGACTAGCACATCTGGAAGTCCGAACGTTGTGAACAGTTTGTCTAGGACCCTGACCACGGCGTCCGAGGTGGTGGATTGCATTAGGAATAACTCTATCCACTTGGAGTAAGCATCCACCACCACTAAGAATGTTTGCCCCATGAACGGCCCAGCGAGATCCAAATGGATTCGCGCCCATGGCCCTCATGGGTCTCCCAATCCAGGGTTGGCGCCGGAGGTGTTGCTCTGGAGCCCTGGCATAGTTGGCATAGGCCAACCCAGGTCTCTATGTCATGGTCAAGCTTTGGCCACCAGACATAGCATGACCAGGGCCTTCATCCTCCCAATACCTGGGTGGGCCATGTGGAGGCACTCTATCTGGTGTTCTGAGGGCTGGGGGAACCACCACCCGGTTTCCCCAGAGTAAGCATCCTTTTTGGACAGACAATACGCATTGTCTGCGGGCATAAGGGAGAGATCCTGGTCCTATGGGTCCTCTGGGCCAGCCTCGGCGCGTCCAATCAAGGATTTGCGCTAATATGGGGTCCTTAGCGGACTCCCTGCAAATGTCCAGTGCGGTGATAGGGGAATTTGCTTCCTCTATCAGGAGCACTGGCAGAGAAGGGCAGGGTCTTCTAAGTTGGAAGGGACAACGGCTAAGGGCATCAGCGTGTCTAATCTCCTTGCCGGGTTTGTGTATAAGTTGATAGGAATACGCGGCAAGGAATTCCTCCACCGACATGCGTGGTGACAGTATTTGAGGGTGGGGCGGTCACTAGCCAGTAGGCCTAGTAAAGGCTTATGGTCAGTGACCAAGGAAAAGAAACGCCATACAGGTAGTTGTGGAATCGCTTGATTCCGCCACAGTGCAAGGGCCTCCTATCCAGCTGACTATAATTTCGTTCAACTGGAGAGAGTACGGGAGTAGAATGCTATGGGGGCCTCAGACCCATTTGGGAGCAGGTGGCTGAGGACAGCCCCCACCCCATATGGGGAGGCATCACAGGTGAGTGACAGGGGCAGCTTCTCGTCATACTGCACTAAAACGGCGGAAGATGTGAGGAGCCGTTTGACAGCTTCAAAAGAAGCTGCTTCGGTTTGAGTCCATTTCCAGGGAGCACCGGCGTCTAGGAGGCGATGTAGTGGCTCAGCCACCGTCGCCTTGTGTGGGAGAAAGATAGCATAGAAGTTGAGGAGACCTAGGAAAGCTTGAAGGTCAGATTTAGTGGTGGGCGTCGGAGCATTTTGAATTGCTTCGACCTTTGAGGGAGTTGGATGGATGCCGTTGGCATCCACAAGGAACCCCAAGAATTCAACTTGGGGTACCCCTATCTGACATTTGTCCTTTCTAAGCCTCAATCCAGCCTTGCGGAGACAGGTTAGCACAGCCCTTACTTTGGAGACTAGGTCTGGCATGTCGCTTCCCGACACCAGAACGTCATCAAAGTAAGGGACAACTCCAGGGAGCCCATGGAGCAAGCGTTCCATAAGCCCCTGGAAAATCCCAGGTGCCACGCAGACTCCGAACTGGAGTCGGGTGCACTTAAACGCCCCCCGATGGGTGACGATGGTCTGCGCTAACGCAGTCTCCTCATCCACCGGGAGCTGCTGATAGGCTTGTGCTAAATCCAGCTTAGCAAAAATTCGCCCCTGCCCAAGGGAGTGGAGTAAATGTTGCACGACCGGGACAGGGTACGGGTTAGCTTGGAGGGCCTTATTAATAGTCCCCTTATAGTCCGCACAGATCCGTACGGATCCGTCCAGCTTCAGGGGGGTTACAATGGGGGTTTCCCACTTGGAATGGTCTATGGGAACTAAAACTCCCTGGGCTATCAGTTTGTCTAATTGCTCATCCACCCTCGGGCGGAGCGCTAGGGGCACCCTCCGTGGCTTCAGCCGAATAGGCAACACCTGGGGGTCTAATTGAAGAGATACCGGAGTGCCGTTATATTTACCAAGGTTGTCTCCAAAAACGTCAGCGAACTCGCTGGCTAATTCCGACATTCTGTCAAGGTGAGTGGCGTGAACCCCTATGACATCTAACCCCAGGGCAGCAAACCAGTCCAATCCCAGGAGGGATGGCAGGTTACTCCTGACCACAATCAGTGGCAGGCTGCCTTCGAATTTATGGTAGGCTACCCTGAATCTGCCCACACCCAGGGTGGGAATCATTCTGCCCTGATAATCTCGCAAGGTGACAGGGCAGGGTTGAAGACACTCTTGTTGCAGCTGCGGCAGGAGTCGCTTCAAGGTGGACCAGGCGATGAGCGACCGTGACGATCCGGTATCTACTTCCATATCGCACGGCGCTCCTTCAAGCCGCACCGTCAGGTGTGTTTTGTTGGAAGGTGCCGCGGTGGTAGCGAAACTGACGGCTTCATCGTCAAAACGGGAGACAGTGAAACAGTCTCGTTGGTGTGGCAACGGCCTCCCAGGTGGTTTTCGTGCCTTGGTTCGCTCTTGGGCGTCATCGTAGGCGGCAGGGCGGCCCTGCAGACTCGTGCTAAGTGCCCCTTTACCGCGGCGCGGCACACAGCTGTCTTGAACCTACAGTCGCCTCGGGGGTGGTCTCCGCCACAGCCCACGCATAGTGTTGGCGGGCGCTTGTCAGGGAGGTCCCGTCGCCGCTCCTGACGGAGATTTAGACGGCGAACGTCCACATCATCCGTAGACGAGTCCTCTCGGCTGGTTTCCTCATGGTGGACGCCTAGCGGCCGATCAGATGCCAGGGATCCCTTCTGGAGCACAGCGGCCGATTCGTCGGCCATTTCTGCTGCCCTCGCCTCAGCTATCGCAGTGGCCAGATCTACGTCCTTCTTCACAAGGAGGCGCCGTTGAAGGCGCAAGTCTCGGAGTCCACAGACCAATTGGTCCA
Organism: Ahaetulla prasina; assembly: GCF_028640845.1. Taxonomy (NCBI): domain Eukaryota; kingdom Metazoa; phylum Chordata; class Lepidosauria; order Squamata; family Colubridae; genus Ahaetulla; species Ahaetulla prasina. The sequence goes on along the minus strand of NW_026682398.1, from coordinate 8,747 downwards.
AAAGCATGTCATCTAGGTCCCGAAACTCGCACTGCAGCGCGGCAACTCTTAGGGACGCCATGAATGCGTTAACGGTCTCCTTCCTTTGGACGCAGTGCCGGAATGCGGCGCCGGGCGATTCGGGATGGGGCGGAGAGTAATGGTCCTTCAGCTTTTCCAGTAAGGATTCCCATGTCAAGTCGAAAACTTGTTGCGGGCAGCGAGGGCTCGAGCGGTACTGAATACTCGCTGCCACATGAGCTTAAAAATAGCCCGTTTCCTCGGGCCCGATAGGTCCGCAAGGTCATTAGCGTGTAGGAAACATTCAAACCTCTGAACATATTCGTCCCATTTATCGGATGATGGGACGAATGGAGAGAAAACGGGCAGCATGTTGGCCATCTTCAGGCAGCCGGCTGTATTCCCAAAGTTGTGAGGAAAAAAAATTTTTTATGTTTCCCCAGCCACGGCTCGTTCGTGCCCTCTGCCAATCGCTCAGATCTTATAACAATGGGCAGATCCCACCTTCGTCGCCAGTATTAAGATCTGAGATCGACAGATATGGACAGAGGCCAGGCTGAAACAACTAACCTTTATTAACTTCAATACACAACTGAACTCAACTTCCGAGCTTGCCAGAGAGTTCTGACAAGACCGGGCTCGCACTGACAGCTAAAGGAACCCGGCTGTCAGGGAGGAACAAATAGGCGCGCTTCCCACTTCCCGCTTTTCTTGTTGCCTGCGCGCAACAATCAGAACATTGTCTCTATCCTGGCTGCGGCAGACAGGTCGTAAGGCGAGGACTTAACAAATTACAAATCAGTCAGCCAATAAGGCACTCGACATTACCAAAAGTGGTGACATTTCAATAACCAGCATGAAGCAGTGAGCATTTTCCTTTAAAAAAACGGTTACAGCAGTGCATCAGCCTAAGACTCTCCCTTGTCTCTAATAATTACAAGTAAAACAGGGATGACAAAAATAGCCTGTCTTGCTCTAAGAAATAACTATCCGATCTGCATTTGTATCTTGGCTTAATCACACTCCAGAGTCCTGCGAACAACAGTAATAATACAAGGAACATTTATTTATTATAATTAAGCTAGATTCTATACAATTACAGTTACTGTAGCATAAATATTGAATACATTTTCTCTAAGCAGATAAATTAATCATTTTATGAGTATATGCTAAACTCTACAACCCAGGAAAAAATGTATCTGAAAGCGTAAAACAGGCGGATTCATGACACCAATAGGAAGAAGGCAATGAAATAGAAGATGCAATTCACTGTAGATAAGAGCACAGCAATGCGTACATAGTTTGCGTTTATGTGTGTGTATATGAGGCATAATCCACAAATACATTAACATATATTTTGCACCTTAGTTGCCACTTGTCTCAGGTGTGAAGTCATCGAAATAAATGTCAGCAAAGAACATAAAGAAATTAAGATGCCACAATGTTGTAAATTAATTATATGCTCACGTCTTGAATAGCTTGTGATATTCCATAGCTTGAATTCAAAAAACGAATTCTTCCATTTAAGCCAGTTTGGGAATTAAAAATGTAGAGAACTCTTTTAACAGGTCCCAGATAATGATTTACAAACCCAGAGATTTACAGAAATCAGGTGTGTTTTTCTCTATGGTACCCTCTTTTCTATCTTTCATTTAAGCTATACATACGAATAATGCTCACATACTTTTATTACTCATATATCACCTTTACTGTAATAAACTGTTCCTTGGCCATCCATCTGCCCATCTTGCTTTTTCTTTGTTTTATATGTTGGATGGTAAGCTTCTTGAGAGGACTTTTATAATCCAGCTAAGGTCATTTTCCTGTGATCAATTTATAAGATCTTCTAGAATAGGGATATGCATCTACAGGCAGTCCTCGACCCACGACCACAATGGGCCCAAAATTTCTGTTGCTGAGACTATTGTTAAATGACTTTTGCCCCATTTTACAACCTTTTTTGTCCCAGTTGTTAAGTGAATCACTGCAGTTGTTAAGTTAGTGACACAGTAACTGGTTTCCCCATTGACTTCGCTTGTCAGAAAGTTGTAAAAAGTGATCACGTGACCCTGGGACACTACAACGGTCGTAAGTGTCTTTTTTCAATACCGTTGTAATGTTGAACGGTCACTAAACGAACTGTTGTAAGTTGAGGACTACCTGTATTTGAAGCTGGAATTGGGAAAGTTCTTCCCACTAACAAAAATTATTCTGCAAATGGTGGTAGGTTGGATTGGGGCTGTTCAGGCTGGCCCTGCTCCTTCAAATAAAGATCTAAACCACACAATATGAACGTAGCAAACTTGGACTATAAACATAGCATGGCTTTTGCCTGTTGAGGTCAAGGTGCATTGATGGCAATTCAAATTTGAGTTCCAGTGTATAACGGTAAAGTACTTGGAACTGATATGTAACTATAATGCAGTTAAGAGCAGTAGTATAGTATTAGAACTCTCCAAAATATGGCTTTACATAGGAAGGAACATTTTGCCTTTGTAAGTTATTTAGAATAAAATAGAATAACAGAGTTGGAAGAGGCATTGGAAGTCTTCTAATCCAATCCCTGCTCAGGCAGGAAACCCTATAGGGCTAACCTTTTCTGGAGCAGTGCCCAAAGTGCATGCCCGCAGGTGAGAATCAAAAGCATGCCCAAACCCCCAAAATGCAATGTGGGGCCACTATGCATGCGCCCCATCCCCCTACACATGTGTGCATGCCCCTCAGACACCCCAACTTCCATGCATGCGCACGACCCCCCCACCTGCCCCAACCCCCGCACATGTAAGGCAGAGACCCGAAGAACATCTGGCTGATGGGAGGCACGCGCGCATGCACGACGGAGCTGAACTGGGGCAACAGCTCATGTGCCATCAGAGAGGGTGGTGCGTGCCACCTCTGGCAGGTGTGCCATAGGTTCACCATCACGTCCCTATACCATTTCAGACAAATGGTTGTCCAATCTCCTCTTAAAAACTTCCAGTGTTGGCAAATTCACAAGTTCTGGAGGCAAGTTGTTCCACCGGTTAATTGTTCTGTCAGGAAATTTCTTCTTAGTTCTAGGTTGCTTCTCTCCTTGATTAATGGTAATTTGCATTTACCATTCCCGCTTAACCCCTACTATCCCATTTTACCATTCCTCATCAGCTGCAGCCAGCACTCGGATTAATTGTAAAACCTCACCTCAACACATTAAAAGTTGTGGGACTTTGCCAGTTTTGAAACTGGCCTTCTCCAGCCTGCTGTGTTTCAGCTAAACTATAACTCCCTAAAATTCCTAACCAATATGATCATAAGTCACGGTAACTGGTCTATTATATGTACCTAAAAGTAGCTGACTCTGAATTTAAGACACCACTTTTAAGGGAAGATTAAAGAATATTTTACCATATTCTCAGAGAATCTAATGCAACTTACTCATTTTAATGGAAAATTCAGGGGGAAAACTGCAAGTTTTCTTTTTAGGGAAATATAGTAGTTTTAATATGCAGAACACGATGGCTAATGTAAGTATACAGTAAATTGTTTGAATGGATTCTTATTGCTAGCAAAATAACCCACTATTAAATTAAACCTTCCCATTGCTTTTATTTCAGGTGAATTTATTTTAAAACCAATATATTGTAATTAACGGAAAGTTTTTTTTTTAAGTTGTGAGGTGCCACTTCTTTAAACTATTGTGTTAAATGCTTGAGAACTAACAAGGATTGTGATGAAGTCATGCATGGTGTCACACAAGTATGTGTAGACCACAGGTTTCTTATCCCCAGTCAATTTCCCTTTTCCCCATAGCTCAATTAAAGTCCTATCTACCAGTTTTTCAGCCAGTTGAAAAATAGTTTGGTGTAAAATGTGCTGCCTCCTTTGCCAATTTTAATCCTGCCACAAACATGAAGTCAGCAGCAAATGTAGTCTTTATCTGCAAGGCTAGTTTGGAATGGGATTGGTAGACTCTCCAGACCAGGGGTGAAATCCAGCAGGTTCTGACAGGTTCTAGAGAACCGGGAGCGGAAATTTTGAGCAGTTTGAAGAATCAGCAAATACCATCTCTGGCTGGCCACAGAGTGGGGAGGGAATGGAGATTTTGCAATATCCTTCCCCCAGGTGTGGAGAGGGAATGGTGATTTTGCAGTATTCTCCTGGAGTGGGAATGGAGATTTTGCAGTATCCACGCCCACCAAGCCACACCATGCTCACCAGGCCACGTCCACAAAACCGGTAGTAAAAAAATTAGATTTCACCACTGCTCCAGACTCTCTCTCTTCCCACCAAAGTTACCTGCTGGTTGGAAAACATCCACCAATCATGCTTCTTAACAAGGCCTGGAGTTCGACAGTTCTTGATCTGCAGGTTCAAACATCTGTTTAAAAATGCTCCAGGCTTTGCATCCGTTCCTGGTAGCTGGTTTCCAGAAGGAAAATCAGGGCGCTTAACCTCTTCAAAGAGTGGTGCACTCTTCAAAGCCCCCAAATTTTCAATGTAGGCATCAATTCATGGGAATGCCATGGTGGTGCAGTGGTTAGAATGCAGTACTGCAGGGCTAACTCACTGCTCACTCCAGGAGTTCGATCTTGACCGGCTCAAGGTTGACTCGGCCTTCCATCCTTCCAAGGTCGGTCAAATGAGGACCCAGATTGTTGGGGGCAATAGGCTGACTCTGTAAACCGCTTAGAGAGAGGCAACTCGTTGTGCGACAACGTAGCAATTCTATTTGGTTATTTAAAATAAATAAAAATGTTTTATTTTTTGCCATTCACATTTTATTCTGTTCCTCCGTTTGCATCCTTTCTTTAATGATTCTATTCCATCATTTCTTTGATGTTAGTGTAACTCTTGTCCTGCAGCGAGTTGTCCCACATTAAGTTGAATTTGCGAGTTAAGTTGACTGTGGCAATCATGGCGAATTGGCCATGGCAAATTGTCTTAGCCCCCGACAGACCCACTCATACCCATTCCTAGGCATTCTTTTCACCCCCAATCCCCTCCCTCCTATTTTCTTCCCATTGAGGACTCTCATTTTTATCTTCATTTTGTCCCTAAGTAAGTGCTGACACTGTCACCTATCCTTTTTGATTTCTTTTAATTTTTAAGCTGAAACTTCTGAATGCTCTTCAAGGTTACCCCATGTGAAGCAGAAGTCCAAAGTCTTGCATCTATTTTTGTGCAAGACATCTAAAGCCACACAAAATAATAGGTCCATGATGGCGAACCTATGGCACGGGTGCCACAAGTGGCACTTGGAGCCATATCTGTGGGCATGCAAGCGTTGCGCTAGCTCAGCTCCAGTGCACATGCGTGCACTGGCCAGCTGATTTTCGGGCCTTTTGGGCCCACTGGAAGTCGGGAAACAGGTCATTTGTGGCCTCCGGAGGCCTCTGCGGGTTTGTGGGGAAGGCCGTTTTTGCCCTCCCCAGGCTCCAAGAAAGCTTCTGGAGCCTGGGGAGGGGGAAAAACGGGCCTGTTTTGAATTATGGGTGTGGGCACGTGTGTGTGTGACACACAAACCCCGCACTCTCCCCCCCATTTTTGCCACGCGATGGCAAAAAGGTTAGCCATCACTGTAATAGGTGGCGAAAACGTCCAAAGACACTTGATGAAGATTATCCCCAAATAATTATCTCCTGAATTGCAAGGCTTTGGTGTTGAGCTTCTAAACACCGATACATCACACGAGGAGACTTTCTTACTATGCCATTTGGTGTCGAAGAACTTATCTCATCTCATCTCTTCTTCTCCCTCCCCAGGTTGCATAAACTTCACATTAAGACTGATTGGATCTTAAATTGGATAGAGGCAGAGGTGCTATTCAGCAGATTCTGACAGGCTCTGGAGAACCGGTAGCGGAAATTTTGAGTAGTTCGGAGAACCGGCAAATGCCACCTCTGGCTGGCCCCACGTGTGGGGTGGGAATGCAGATTTTGTAGTATCCTTCCCCTGCGAGGCCCACCAAGCCACACCCACAGAACCGGTAGTAAAAAATTTGAATTCCACCACTGGATAGAGGGACCCCAACCATTCTCCTTTGCTACCATGGCAACCCACAGGCCTTGCTTGTACACCAGGTGAGGGAGACAATGTATAGATTGAAGTAGCATGGACAGCAGTGGGTGTGGAGCAGATAGAGGCTGTGTGGTGGTTTCCTTTCCTTTCTTTCCCTCTGCACTGGTGCATGTGGAAAGTCAAAAGTTATAGACGGGGCACTTCACTGCTGCAATGAAAGGAGTCGTGTTTATATAGGTGCAATGTAAAAGATCTTTTCTGCTTCTACGACATTCAGCATTGGATCAATGTTCATGTGGAAAGTCACCCCAGGCTAAGACCAATAAATGTATCTTTGTTCCCACTCAGGGCTCACTTTTTTTCACAAGCAGTACACAACTGATCTTGCCAAAAGAGTGACTGTAGGATGTTGACTTTCATATTGCCGAGGGAAAGGACCCAAACACTCATCTGTCCTACTAATGAAAATAAAGCCAGCTCACCATTAGGAATGTGCAGATCAATAGAAACCATTTTCCTTTGCCATTGGTGTGAATGGCTATTCAAATCTCAGGATTTTGAAGAGTTCTCTTTTAAAAAAATCTGTAAAATCTCCCCCACCCCACCCCTTTTTTAAAACCACACATTCTCTGATCTTGCTTTGTTACAGGAATTTCTCCAAATTTCTCTTAAGTGCAGGCTTTTGAAATGTAGACAGTCCTTAGTTAATGACAATAATTGGGACTGGGAACTCCATCGCTAAGCAAAAGTCATAATGTGTGACATCATGTGACTGTACTGACATACAACAGCAATTCTGGCAGTTCCTGACCCAATTAATCGAGTCTTGTTTTGTAGTTTAGGTGTGACATCACCTGATCGTCCTGGGGGCACCTACCCTCTGGAATGAGCTTCCCCCAGGACTTCGACAACTTCCTGACCTCCAGACCTTTCGCCGCGAGCTGAAGACGTATTTATTCTTCCGAGCAGGACTGGCATAAAATGGGTTTTTAAATTGGATTTTAAATGGGGTTTTATATTATATTATATATTTTATAATTTAACTTATAGGCCATATCAAATAAGTTTTTTTTAATAGTGATTTTATTGTATTGTATTGTACTGTATTTTTATCTGGCTGTTAACCACCCTGAGTCCTTCGGGAGAAGAGCAGTATAAAAATTAAAATTAAAATATTATTATTATTATTATTATTATTATTATTATTATTATTATTATTATTATTATTATTATTATTATTATTATTATTATTATTAGCGACCTCCTGTCAGCTTCCCGATTGGCTCTGCTTGTCAAAAGCCAACAGGGAAGGTTTCAAATAAGTGTGTTGATGCCACTAAGGTAATAGCAATCCAGTTGCCAAGTGCCTGAAATGTGATTGTGTGACTGGGGGATACTGTGTGTTGTGACTCCGGCTCCCGAGCTGTCCTCATGGAGGAGGATGACTGAGAGTGAGGGGGAGGAGCCGACAAGGCCTCCCTCTCCAGATCCCTCCTTTCTGGCAACGCCTCAGGTGCCAACTGAAGGCCAGGAAGAAGGCGTGTCGGAGCCCCCACCGATAGAGGGTGAGGAGGATCAATCCTGGATTGATCCCAGGCAGCGTCGGAAGGAGAAGCATGCGCAGCAAAGGAAGAGGTGTGGCACGCCCAGAGAGTGCTGAGTCACTGAGCCATACCCCACAGGGGATAAAAGCAGGTGGAGTTGCTCTGTAGCCCTTGTGATGGACAAAATGTACAAAGCATGAACTTCAGATCGGTTGTTTTTGAGTTAAGGCCTGGACTGTGTGAAGGAATTATTCTGTGAATTCTTGGCTGCCCTGGCAATGGCCTATGGACAAGTGGACTCCCGTCTCTTGACAGTGATAAGGAACTTGGCAGGCATTTGAACTGTAGCTGCCAAGTCTTTTATCCACAAAGGAAATTCAGGTCGGTTATAGAATAAATGACTGTTAGACGCTCACTCCTGCGTTCTTCTGTGTGAGGTGGGGAGGGGGACAGAACACTGTGATGTCTGAAGACCTGGTGTAAATCTCCTTTGGAGGTTTGGTGGCAGCAGTGCCTCAGAGAGAAAAGTCTATTCAGAGAGTGGTAAGGACAGCCGAGAAGATTCTAGGAAGATCACTTCCTATTATTCAGGATACTGCTTATAAGCGCTACATGCTTAGAACTCAAAGTATTATTAGAGACCTGACACACCTACTTCACGGTCTGTTTCTGTTGCTCCCCTCTGGGAGGAGGTTTCAAATTATTTCTAGCAGGACTACCAGATTCTGTAATAGCTTTGCTCCCTATGCCATCCGTCTAGTAAAATCGCAAGATTCGTTTTTCTCACCATGTACATCTATACATCTTAACAGGACTGTGTTGTTTCTCTGTGTTATATAATATATGTAGGTATATCCATAATTTTGTATTTATTTATTTATTTATTTATTTATTTATTTATTTATTTATTTATTTATTTATTTATTTATTTATTTATTTTGTCATTTTTATGTAGTATATTTTGGAGGTGGTGACCAGAGGTGGGTTTCAGCAGGTTCTGACCAGTTCTGGAGATCCAGTAGCGGAAATTTTGAGTAGTTCGGAGAACCGGTAGTAAAAATTCTGACTAGACCCGCCCCCATCTATTCTCTGCCTCCCAACCTCCCCCTAGAGTGGGGTGGGAATGGAGATTTTACAGTATCCTTCCCCTGCCATGCCCACAGAACTGGTAGTAAAAAAAATTGAAATCCACCACTGGTTGTGACC
>NW_026682397.1:0-46563 GCF_028640845.1 Ahaetulla prasina | reverse complement strand
TTTCTAATTCTGTACCATGCAGTTCCATCATTTGTGTTTTCCTTCAACTCAACGACTGTGATAGAGAGGTACTAACATCACTCTGTAAAGCCTTAGTAAGACCATACCTAGAGTACTGCATTTAATTTTGGTCACCACACAATAAAAAAGATGTGGAGATCTAGAAAGAGCGCAGAGAAGAACAACCAGGATATTGTGGTCATCGCCATGGCAGCCTCCTCCGGACCTTTAAGGCACTCAGGCTGGCAGCAAGCATTTGGCCAGCTCAAAAAAGAGGAGGAAAAGAATCTGGCACTTGGAAAGACGTAGAAGGCAGAATTCAGCACTTGCCAACATTGTGTTCAGTTGACGTGGCTGTCAAATCAATATCTTTTCCGGGATCAGCCTTCCTTGAACGGGATGTGTTAAGTTTGGGCAGTAACGAGGCAGGAGACCAGGGTAGTGACAACAGCTCTTTAATATATAGTGAACCCAGCAACCAGCGCTGGGGCAAACCTCTCTTTATATACAATTCGGCCGGTGGCCTCAACCAATCAGCAACGTGCTAATGCCAGCTATCTGAGGAACAGTGGACTCCTCGGCTCCAGACTTTCCTAATCACAACCGCCACCCCCACCCCTACCCTGGGCCTCGGCTGATGGAATGCACGGAAACCCGAGGGCACAGTTCAACCAGGGTACACCCTTCTGTGCCCAGCCAGGTCTCCGTAATGCCCATAAAGTCTGCGGACTCCTCTGAATCAGATCACAAATCAGGGACCCTTATTAACCACGGACCGGGCATTGCAGAGCATCAGCCGTAGACCCAAGCTCTGAGGATCTTGACCATCCGGGGAACGAGTGAGGACTGGGGGGCCGGAGCACGTGATCGCCTTTAGACATCGGCCACGTGCTCCCAACGAACGATATGGCCCCCTGCCTCCGCCATATCTGCCCCTCCCACTTACCGGACAGATGGAATGATACTCTTTGGTCTGTTCAGACCCCTCCCCGTCTTGGACCAGCTAAAATAGTGTCGTGAGCATGCGCTAGGACTGGACATACCTTCCCCGACGGGTTTCCCCCAACACCCGCCCTTGCCCTCCCCCCCTTTAAAAATTCCCTCTCTAAAAATCCCCAAAGGCTCTTTCTCTTCGCATGCCACCTCTGTGGGTCCCAAAACCCATCATTGAGGCCGGCCCTTGATAACAAGGTGAGCCATTCCTGCGAGGCGGGGGCACCTCGCAGGCGCAAGAGTTCATGTGCAGAGTAACGCATAGAAAAAAATGAGAATCGGCGAAAGATGATAAGATGATAAAAACCCAGGTTGGCAGAACATTAATAAACGATGGAACCTCCAATGGATATCCAATTGTCCAATAAGACAAATAGGGGCTGGAACATGATGACAAAGATGATATAACAAAAGAAGATAGACAGATGGGATCCATGGTAAATATAAACAAAATAAAATATAAACAAAACTGCATATACAGATCTAAACCAGACAACCTTGTAAACTAACAAAATAAAAATAAAATGTAGGGAGGAAAAACACTTTTACTCAGTAATTGTAAATGCCTTCCAAACACTCATACTTTGAATCTACTTCATATGGGTGTCAATTCCACTAACAGAAATTATGCATTCAGTATACTTTATTTACTTCTGCATCTCTTATTCCTCCTCTTTTATCAGAAAGATTCAATGTTAGATGGGGAATTGGTGTCCAATTAGTTCCAGAAGAACTAATAATGGGACAAAAGAAGGAAATAAGAGTTTCTTGCCTTGGAAATTGTCATATTCCCTTGGAACTGGAATCCAAAACACTTTTGATAACTTTTAGCATTTTTTCTTTCTATATGTACTATTAACATTTAAAAGACAGACAACCCAATTATTGGAACTTCTATCACCTCTAATATATACCACTGCCCGATTAGAAACATGAAGTGTTAGAATTTAACCTTCTACACAACCTTTGTAGGAACAAGTGACTTGTTTTTCTTACTAAATGAATTCATTCTTAAGTGAAAATTGTAAGGTAAAACTTTCTTTAAGGGTGTTGAAAGACCAGAAGTTTCAATATACATAGTCTAAAATCATCTTAATTCAACTCAGAGTTTACCACATTGCATGAATTAATGCTGAATATGTATGTATGTATTATGTATGTATGTATATATGTATGTATGTATGTATGTATATACGATCCAGCATAACTCTGGAACGGCTCAAGCAATTTCAACCAAACTTGGTACAAAGATGACTTACCCTCTGGAAACAAATTCTGTGGGGGTAAAACAGCCCTAACACCCCTCAGGGCATGTGTGCATGTGTGTGTGTGTTCCAGCATAACTCTCAAGCAAGCTCAAACTTGGTACAAAGATGACTTACTCTCTGGAAACAAATTCTGTGGGGATAACACAGCCCTAACACCCCTCACGGCATGTGTGTATGTGTGTGTGTGTGTGTGTGTGTGTGTGTGTGTGTGTGTGTGTGTGTTCCAGCATAACTTTCAAGCAAGCTCAAATAAGCACAAGCAATTTCAACCAAACTTGGTACACAGATGACTTATTTTCAGGAAACAAATACTGTGGGGGTAAGACACCCCTGGTGTGTGTGCGTGTGCGTGTGCGTGTGTGTACGTGCGTGCGCATATGTCTGCGTGTCTATGTTTGTGTGTTCCACCATAACTCTGGAATGCCTCGAGCAATTTCAACCAAACTTGCTACACAGATGACTTATTTCTGGAAACAAGCACTGTAGGGGTAAGACACCCCTGGTGTGTGTGTGTTTGTGTGTCGGTGTGTCGGTGTATGTTCCACCATAACTCTGGAATGGCTCGAGCAATTTCAACCAAACTTGGTACACAGATGACTGTTCTGTTTCCCTCCCCCCAATACTCCCAGCAAAGAGTCAGTCAGAGGCCTCCTTTTCTCCTTTTATTTACATAGATAGATGTCCTGGCCACGTCTACCCACGGGCCTGCCAAGTTTCTGGAGATAACGAGGAAATTATAGATAAGGCCAAAATTACTCACGAATATATTCTTCCCTCCATTGATACAGTTTGCCCGCGCAAATTCATTGCTTTGTCCAAGACAAAAAACCAGGAAGTCCCGCCTCCTATTTATAGTCTCTGCAGATGTCACTGCATGACAATTATTACTTGGCTTTATCCCAACACTGCTTCTGCTGCGCACGCCGATCACGTCTGTGCAGTCTTGCATCACTCCAAAACTGTTCTTGGGGCGTTGCCAAATCAGAAGAAGGCTCCAGAGAATCAGGCCTTGCCGGCCCCTCCTCCTCCCTTTGAGTGGGTGCCAGGGAGGGAGAGGGCTCAAGAGAAGCAGGGCTTGCCAGGTCTTCTCCCTCACTTTCTGAATCATCCGAGTCCAGGAGTCCAGGTCCAGGAACCTGGGTCACAACACTATCCCTCACCGCAGGGCCCTTCCCCCGGGGCTGACGATCGGGATGCGGTCGGGCTGGGTTCTGCTCATGGAAGGCCTGCACCAGGTCAGGGGCATGAATGTCGGAGGCATCTACCCAGGAGAAATCAGTCCCGTATCCCTTCCACGCGATCAAATATTGGAAACAACACTTCAGCCAGCGGGAGTCTCGTACGCTGTGGACTTCGTATTCCTCTGACCCATCCTCGGCGACAGTGACGGGTGCTGTTGGGCACCGAAGGGGACTCGGTGTGGCCTCAGGAACCAGAAGGGACCGGTGAAAGATGGGGTGGATCCGCATGGATCGTGGCAGGGTCAGTCGGTAGGCTACCGGGTTGATGACTGCCTCGACAGGGAACGGGCCGATGAATCGGTGGTCCAACTTCTTTACCGGGCGGTCGGACGGGAGGTGTTTGGTGGAGAGCCACACCCGGTCTCCAACTGCCAGCGGGGGCGTTGCCCGTTGGAAGCGGTCGGCGGATCGTTTGTAGTCCTCCTTTGCCCGATCCAGCTGCTGACGTACCAACTGTTGGACCGCATGCAATTCCGTCAGGAAGGTCTGCATTTCGGGAACAGGAGAATCCGGTGGTGCCAGAGGGAAGAGCCACGGATGGTACCCCACATTGGCAAAGAACGGGGTCATCTGAGTAGAAGTGTGCTGAGAGTTGTTAAAAGCAAACTCCGCCAGGGACAGGTAATCGGCCCAGTTGTCCTGTAGCTGGTTGATGAAGCAATGGAGATACTGTTCCAGGATATCGATGACCTTCTCTGTACCCCCGTTGGTCTCCGGATGGTGCGATGACGACAGACACACCTGCACCTCCAACGCGGCCATCAGGCTCTTCCAGAAGCGAGCTGTGAACTGAACTCCGCGGTCCAAAACCACCCTGTCCGGTAGACCATGGAGGCGGAAGATGTGCTGCAGAAAGAGATGGGCCGTTTTTGTGGCTGTGGGCGGTCCGCGGCATGGGGTGAAGTGTGCCATCTTGGTGAGCATGTCCACCACCAGCAGCACCATGGTGAACCCAGAGGACGGCGGCAAGTCCGTCAGGAATTCCATGAAGATCGCCCCCCAGGGTCTGTCGGGTGTCGGCAAGGGCTGGAGGAGCCTGGGAGAGGTCCCCGTGGCGGCCTTGGCTTGCCGGCACGGTACGCAGGATGTCACGTAGGCATGTACATCATGCCGCACTCGGGGCCACCAAAAGGTCCGTGTCACCAGATGGAGGGTCTTGAAGAACCCAAAATGTCCTGCTGCAGGGTTGTCGTGGCACTGGGTCATGACGAGGGCTCGGAGTGGTCCTGTGGGCATATATAATCGCCCCCGAAACTTGAGTAAGTCCTCCTCCAAGGTCCAAGGAGACGCGGGGCCCACCTCCACTCTCCTTTGCTGCGACCAGGCGTCCTGGCGCTGCGCCTCTCGCACCTGGGCCCGCAAGTCCACTGGTTCCCGTGCTGCAGCCAAGGCTTCTGCCGGCAGCACCGTCCATGGAGGAAGGGGGTCCTTGGCGCAGAGGTACTCTGGCTTATGGGACAGGGCATCCGCCCTCCGGTTGTGACCGCTGGGAATGTAGGTCACGCGGAAGTTGAACCGGGCAAAAAACAACGACCACCGGATCTGCCGCTGGTTCAACTTCCGAGCTGTGGTGAGGTGCTCGAGATTCCGATGGTCCGTTCGGACCTCCACCTGATGTCGGGCCCCCTCCAGATGGTGTCGCCAAGCCTCGAATGCAGCCTTGATAGCCAGCAACTCTTTTTCCCAGATGGTGTAGTTGCGCTCGGAAGGATTGAGTTTCCGGGAGTAGTAAGCGCAGGGAAAAAGTGTGCCGCCATTCGTCGGAGCCTGTAGCAGCACTGCTCCCAGAGCCACAGTCCGTTTCCACCACAAAAGGCCGGAGCGGGTCGGGATGCCTCAGGACGGGTTCCGTGTGAAGGCTTTCTTGAGGGCTGTGAATGCTTCTTGCTGCGGGGACCCCACCGAACGCAACCTTCTTCCTGAGGAGCTGGGTAAGTGGAGCCGTCAGTGTGGCAAAGCCGGGATGAAGGTCCGGTAGTAGTTGGCGAAGCCCAGCAGGCGCTGAACATCCTTCACCCGACGAGGGCTTCCCAGCTACACAAAGCTTCTACTTTACATGGGTCCATGGCTATGCCCTCGGGCGAGATGATATGCCGAGGAATTCTATGGAAGTCCGGAAGAAGACATTTCTCAGCTTCGCATTGAGTTGTTGCTCCGCAAGCGTTGCAGAACCAGACCGGCGTGTCGAAGGTGGCTTTCCTGGACCGGGAGTAAATCAGGATGTCGTCAGGTAGATAACCACGAACCGATCCAACATGTCTCGGAACACGTCGTTCATGAAGTGCTGGAAAACGGCGGAGCGTTGGTCAACCCAAATGGCATGACAGTGTATTCGTAGTGTCCGTATCGGTGCGAATGCCATCTTCCATTCGTCTCCTTCTCGCATCCGCACCAGGTTGTAGGCCCCGGAGATCGAGCTTGGTGAAGATCGTGGCCTCCGCAACCTCTCCAGCAGCTCCGGGATGAGCGGCAGGGGTAGCGATTCCGCACCGTAATGGCGTTTAGCGGCGGTAATCACAGAGGCGCAAGTCCCTGTCTTCTTCTTCACAAGAGGACCGGGGCCGAGAGGGACTTTGAAGGCGGATGAACCCTCGGGCCAGATTTTTGTCCAGGAAGTCCCTGAGGCGGCCAACTCGGGCTCCGACATGGAATACAGGCGTCCCACAGGCAGTGGTGCATTGGGCAGAAGGTCCACGGGGCAATCGTAGGGCCGATGCGGGGGTAGTCGGTCTGCCTCCTTTTCGCTGAACACGTCGGCACAGTCCGTCAGCTCAGAAGGCAAGGTGATGGCAGCGGTGGGGACGTTCTGGCCGGCACAGGTGTGGCGGATGTGGTCGACGCACTGCAGACTTGGGAAAGAGATGGCGTTCCGCGACCAGGCCACTTGAGGATCGTGAGTCCGAAGCCAGGCCAACCCAAGGACCAAGGGAAAATGAAGGTCCGCCGTGACATAAAACTGGATCGCCTCCTCATGGTCCCCAATAGCCAGGCGCAAAGGCTGGGTGGCAAATTTAATGGGGCCAGACACCAGTTCTCGTCCATCAATTGTCTCTACCCGCATCGGAGGGTCCACCGGAACCACGGGGACCGCAAACTGGGTCACAAAGGCCTGGTCCATAAAGTTTGTTGTGGCCCCTGAGTCCACCAGCGCATGCGCCTGGAGCCCGTCCGACTGGTTCCCCAACCATATCCATGTGTCCAGAATCAGATGCCGAGGGGCCCAGAGTCTACTTCCATAGCGTCCAGTGGGGCTTAATGCGTGCCCGACCTAGGGTTTCCCGAGGTCGGGCCTGCTCCGTTCGATTGGTCACGCTGTGATTCGGGACGGCGTGCGTGCCCCACTTTCTGGGGCAAGAAGCGAAGTGGCGGGCTCCCCACAGTACAGGCACAATCCCCTTGGCGCCTCGGTTCCGCTCCTGGGCTGTCAGGCGAGGTCTGGCGCTCCCAACTCCATGGGCTCTTCTGCAGTTACAAAACATGGGGCGACCTGGGTGCTGGTGGTGCAGGAAGTGGGGTGCAGATGTCGATGGCGGGTCCCGGGGTGCATGGGGAGTCGCCCGTTGCAGACAGGCATCGAGGCGGAGACAAAGGGGCACCAAGTTGTCGAGGGTCCGCAGCGCCTCCACCCGGGCCAGCTCGTCTTGCAATTCCTCTGAGAGTCCCTCCTGGAATGCATCCACCAGCGCTGCATCATTCCAGTCAGAGTCCTGGCACAAAACACGAAATTCGGCGATGTACTCCTGCAGGGGGTGTTTCCCTTGACGGAGTTCCTTAAGGCACCTGGTTGCCGTCAGCATTCGAACGGGGTCCTCACACATGGTGCACAGGTGCTGCCAAAAACGCTGTTGGTCCGCCAGCAGGGGGCTGTCCTGGAGCAAGAAGGGCGTGGCCCATCGAGCAACCGAGCCGGAAAGAAGGTTAATCACGAAGGCCACCTTAGCCCGGTCGTCTGGGAAATCCTCTGGCCGCATAGCCATGTAGAGCTGGCACTGTCCCAAGAAGGTCGGGAACATCTCAGGCTGCCCAGAAAACTTATCCGGCACGGTTATCGGGCACTTGCGACAAGGAGGAGGAGTTGGAGGACGGGGGGGGCTGCAGGCACATTCTCGGCAGCAAGTTGGCCTGCCAAGTGAGCCACTTGCTGCTGGAGCTGTTGATTAGCCGCTTGTAGCTGCTGTAACTGCTGCTGTACCTGCTGCTGGTCCATCTTTGGTGGAAGATGTTTTAGTCGGGGTCTTGGACAAAATGTTCTGTTTCCCTCCCCCCAATACTCCCAGCAAAGAGTCAGTCAGAGGCCTCCTTTTCTCCTTTTATTTACATAGATAGATGTCCTGGCCACGTCTACCCACGGGCCTGCCAAGTTTCTGGAGATAACGAGGAAATTATAGATAAGGCCAAAATTACTCACGAATATATTCTTCCCTCCATTGATACAGTTTGCCCGCACAAATTCACTGCTTTGTCCAAGATAAAAAACCAGGAAGTCCCGCCTCCTATTTATAGTCTCTGCAGATGTCACTGCATGACAATTATTACTTGGCTTTATCCCAACTCTTCCGCTGCTGCGCCGGTCACGTCTGCTCAGTCTTGCATCACTCCAAAACTGTTCTTGGGGCATTGCCAAATCAGAAGAAGGCTCCAGAGAATCAGGCCTTGCCGGCCCCTCCTCCTCCCTTTGAGTGGGTGCCAGGGAGGGAGAGGGCTCAAGAGAAGCAGGGCTTGCCAGGTCTTCTCCCTCACTTTCTGAATCATCCGAGTCCAGGAGTCCGGGTCCAGGAACCTGGGTCACAACAATGACTTACTCTCTGGAAACAAGTACTGGGGTGGGGGGTAAGACACCTCTAACACCCCTCAGTGTGTGTGTGTGTATATGTGTTCCAGCATAACTCTGGAACGGCTTGACCAATTTCAACCAAACCTGGTACACAGATGACTTACTCTCTGGAAATAAATTCTGTGGAAGTAAGACACCCCTATCACCTCTCACTGTGTGTGTGTGTGTGTGTGTATGTGTGTGTGTGTGTGTGTGTTCCAGCATAACTCTGGAACAGCTCAAGCAATTTCAACCAAACTTGGTACATACTTACTCTCTCAAAAAAATTGAAAAAATTTTGAAAAAAAATTTGAGACTTGCATTCTCAATCACGATCAATAAGTCACAGGGTCAGTCTATTAAATACTGTGGAGTTGATTTGAGATCACCATGTTTCTCCCACAGATAACTTTATTTTGTTTGCTCAAGGGTGGGTTCACCACAGAATTTATTTATTCTTACTCTTGGAGGTGAAACTAAAATGTTGTTTATAATCAAGTTTGTCTTAAATTAATATTATTCTAATTTGAATAATATTTTACTTTATCATTTGTATACTGTGCTTATACTTTAAAAACCTGTGAATAAAAGCTTTGATTTGACACTAAAGAAATAATTCATTCCTTTTCCTGTCTAATACAAGATTGGGATAATAAGTACCCAGGCAACGCTGGGTAATTATCATCAGCTAATAGTATATAAAGGTTCGTTTTCATTTGTAACTACCTTTTAAAATTAAAGCCAATTAAGTGATATGTTGGCGGTATATTTCCTTAATGAGAAATTATATATATTAAACTTTTCCTTCTGAAATGGGGTATTTTTTATTTAAATTTAGGCATAATCAACCAAGAGATGTTTTAGAGTTGATCATAAGTCATGCTAGCTCAGGATAATGGGAACTGTGGACCAACATATCTGGAATATATCAAGTTGGGCCTGATTGCTCTTGAGAAAAATATTTATTTTGAAACCAATTAGTTATATTTGGATGTGGCAAAAAATGAAAGATTAGGTTTCTCCTTCTCATAATAAGTTTTGTTTTGCCTTAACTTTGAGATTTTCATTGTTATGTTAAAACAAATCCAACTAATGTTGTTCCTATGAAATTTTCTTCTATTATAGTAAACTGAGAAAAGCATGAATATTTTGCATCATACAACAATAATTTCTCAATTGTCTGCTTCTAATATTATTATTATTATAATATTATTCTAATAATAATAAGCCCCCAAGGCTGTGTGCTCCCACTTCTCTTCTCTCTCTGTATACCAATGACTGCATCTCCAACGTCCACCTGTTAAACTACTGTTCAATGATTGGTCTCATTCGAGACAATGACAAATATATAACTAGCCTTCTGGTGCAACCATAACAATCTGGAACTGAACACACTCAACAAATTGGATAAGAGGAGGAATTCTTATATGGTTCAATGTTTTTGAAGTTTTGGGGTTTGTGCAACATGGGCTTTGTGTTTCTAAAAGGTTTGGGCGATTTCCATTGTGAAGTATCCTGTCTTGAATGAGTTTTCTGCCTGCTTGTAAATGGAGCCGAACTTCCAGTAGCTGTTTTCTGCTTACAAAGTTTCTTTTACATAGCTGGCAGGAATGTGGAATTCTGGCAGGTTCCTTGCTAGCAGCTTGATTATTCCTTAATTATCTGGGATATTTTATTTGGGAAATGAAGAAGGGGAGTTTGATTCCTTCCCAGAACAGATTAGTGGGATGGGAGGAAATGGGATTTTGAAGTAACCTTCCCTGGAGTCATCAGCCATAATACTAATGATTGTTTTGAACAATATGCAGGTTGTATTACATGAATGGCTATTTTATATGTGAAATTATGACTGAAACCTATATAGGTTCACACTGTCAGGAAGTTTGTCCTTAGTTTTAGGTTGCTTCTCTCTTTGTTGAGTTTCCATCCATTGCTTCTTGTTTTGCCTTCTGGTGCTTTGGAAAATACTTCCTCCCCCCTTCTTTCTAGCAGCCCCTTAAAAGCCTGTTGCCTATCACACTCTTGGGCAAAGCATGTGAGCCATTTCCTCCTTTCAGTGGTCCATGAAAGTGCATCTATAGCAGAGGTCTCTAACCTTGGCCACTTTAAGACTTTAAGACAGCAAAGCTGGCTGAGGAATTCTGGGAGTTGAAGTGGCCAAGTTTGGAGACCCCTGATCTATAGTATGTAGATAATAAAGTTGCAAAAAGGTGAACAACATTTTTGCAGAACTATAGATACGTTGAGGCTGGGTGTGACAAGGAATGGCTGGGAGGGGAGGGGCCAGGCGAGGTACCCCTTGACATGAGAGACATTGAGTTGGCCACGCCTACCCAGTCACATGACCATCAAGCCACACCCACTGTCACATGACCATCAAGCCACGCCCACAAAATAAGCCACACCCACAGAACCGGTAGCAAAAAAAATTTAGAACCCACCCCTGTTGACAACACAGTATCAACAGAAGAAACCTTCAAGTTTTGGATTTGACTTCAAAGTGAAAATGGCGATCGTTCTTTAATGAGCTACATGATTGAAAAGCAGTGTTACAATTCTCTGTTTGCTGTTTATTGCTGAAAGTGAGCTGAAATTTTTTAAACATTGTAATGAGAAGGGAAGAGATCGAGATATTGAGACTGATTTAAAAAAAAAAAAGACTTAAAAGGTTTATACGTAATATTAGCCGGGACCAATTTTAACTTAAAGAAGATAATACGGACTGAACAGAAACAGGAGAGCTCTAATTATAAGCAAGTAATCAATCAATTCCTGTTATTTTTTTTTTAAGTTTTGGATCTGACTTCAAAGTGAAAATGGCGATCGTTCTTTAATGAGCTACACAGTTGAAAAGAAAGTGTTACAAGTCTCACTGTCTGTTGTTTATTGCTGAGGCAGCTGGATTTTTTTTTTAAACATTGTAAGGAGAAGGGAGAAGAGATACTGAGACTGGAAGACTTAAAAGGTATTAAGTTAAGAGAAATTTTAAGAGATGGCAGCAAAACAATTAAAGTCAACTGCTACAAAACTCCAGGAATATTAAAGTCTCTCCAGCACATACAGCAGATACAAAATCACTAAATTTGGAAGCACTTCAGGATAACCTGAAAGAATTTATGAAAGAATCTCTTAACGATGCTATGAATTGGCAAACTTCCCAGATAGAAGATAAGTTTAAATTAATTACAGAAGAAATGTCAGAGATGAAAAACAGATGTTAGAAATTCAGACTGGAAATAAAGTTAAAGAAGGTTTGGTGTCAGCAGTACAGGGCCTGGCATCAAATGTGATTTTATTAGAGCAGGAAGTAGAAGAAATAAAGAAAGTTAATTTAAAATTGGAAAATGATTGAGGCAGTTCAAAGTAAAATGGATAAAGTTGATGATGAAATTGTTTTGGTACAATATAGAGCAATGGAACTTGCTTTTTAATCTGTGGACTAAAGAATGTAAAAATGAGAATTTCAAATTTTTTTGAGATTTGTTTTGGCATTCGGCCAATAGATGTGGCATTTTATATTGATAAAATTTATCGTGTGAATTCCTGGATAGCAAGACAAAGAAATCTTCCCAGAGACATTGTTATTTATTTTACTACTAGAACAGTGAGAAAAGAGATTTTACAAGCTTTTTTTAAAGGAGACAAGATACAAGCAGCCAAGATATTTTAATACTAAAGGAAATTATGTTGAGAGGTAGGAAGGAGTTTGCTTTTTTGGTGAACGAACTTAAAAAACGTCAGATTGAGTATAGATGGGACATCCCAATTGGTATAATAGTTTACTATGAAGGGAAAGCACATCGTCTTAATACAGTCAATAAAGCACAAGAGTTTTATGCTTATGTGCTTAGGGTTGGAAGTCCACCATCTCCGGATGGTAGGAGAAAGGAAGGTGAAATTAAAGAAAAAGAAGTGATAGTAATGGAAGAAGACCGTTTACAAGCGTTGGATGTGTCTAAGATGGGATCAGAGATTCCAAAAGAGCCAAGGATGACAAGAGCAGTTGTCAAACGCAAGGAACAAGAAGAAAAGGCTCACAGGCTCAATCTGCTATTACCAAGGCGGAAACAGTGGGAGGAGCAAGGCCCAAAGAATATGATTTCGGCTGGTGCTTCAAAAGTTTCGATTGCTGATAATGGCAATTAGACTTTTATCTTGGAATGTAATGGATTAAACTCACCACAAAAGAAGAAAGATATTTCATTATTTGAAGCAATTTAAAAATGACATTGTGTTTACAAAACACATATTAGAACATTAGACCAGAAATATTTGATAAATTCGAAATTGGGAATACATTTTGTTGCATCTGCTACAGAAAAGAAGAATGGACTAGTTGTTTATATAAAGAGTAATTTATCTGCAACATTAATTGGCGGATAATCAAGGAAGATATATTGCTATTGAACTTTTATTGGAAGGAGAAAAATACTTTTAATAGGAGTTTATGCACCAAATCAACAACAAGAAAATTTTATAAGTTTTACATAAAGAATAACATCTTGGGATTATAAAACTTATATATTAATGGGTGATTGGAATGGAGTGATGGATACCCAGAAAGATAAAAGAAGTCTTAGAAATATTTCCAATCGTGTAAAACTGCCAAAGGCATTCTTTGATTTGATGGAAGATTTAGAATTGAGAGATGTATGGCGAGAACGCAATGAAAAAGAGAGAGATTTTACATTTTTTTCTGACAGACATCAATCTTTTTCTAGGATTAATTTCATTTTAATTACTAATGATTTGTTTTTCAGAGTGAAGAAGACAAAATTTGTTCTAGAACCTTGTCTGATCATAGCCGGTATGGATTGAGTTAGATCGGGAAAAGATGCCAGGAGGTCGTGGAGGATGAATGAGAACTTGTTTAAATATGAACAAAATGTAAATGAATGTAAAACTCTAATGAAGGAATTTTTTTCTTTGAACATGGATAAAGGGACACCTATAGAGATAGTTTGGGACACCAGTAAAGCTTATATGAGGGGAATTTTATTAGAGATGAATAATAAATATAGAAATAGACTGCACAAAAGGCGAAAAGAACTAGAAGAGGAAATTAAAAGGAAGGAGCAGTTATTGGTAGGCAATCCAGGAGATAGTAAAACAAAAGAGTCAATAAATATATTAAAGGTCAATTTAATATGTTAATGGCAGATCAGGTGGCAACTAATTTACAATATGTAAGACATAATTTGTTTAATAATTCTAATAAACCTGGAAGGTGGTTAGCATATTTATTAAGAAAGAAACAGAAATAAAATAGAATATAGAGGTAAGGAAGTATATCAGCAAAATTTGATTAAAAAAGCTTTTTTAGAATATTATACTAAGTTATATTCTAGAGATGTGATTAGTGATAAAGATATAGATAGATATTTACAGGACCACGGTATTTTAGAAATTACAGTAGATCAAAGGGAAGAGTTGAATCAATTAATTTCTTCAGAGGAAATAGTGTTTGCAATTAAGCAGCTTAAAGCGAATAAAGCACCAGTACAG
Organism: Ahaetulla prasina; assembly: GCF_028640845.1. Taxonomy (NCBI): domain Eukaryota; kingdom Metazoa; phylum Chordata; class Lepidosauria; order Squamata; family Colubridae; genus Ahaetulla; species Ahaetulla prasina. The sequence continues at coordinate 32,743 of NW_026682397.1, read as the reverse complement.
ATGGCTTGACAACTACTTATTATAAAATTTACAAAATGAGATGATTGTACCACTTAAGGAGTTATTTAACAGAATACAAAGGGAGACGCTCCCCCTTCATGGAGGACAGCTTTTATTTCATTAATACCTAAAGAAGATCGAGATGGTGTTAAACCAGAGAATTATAGGCCAATATCGCTTTTAAATACTGATTATAAGATATTTGCTAAGATACTAGCGAATAGATTGATGCCACTGATGAATCAATTAATTCATAATGACCAATCAGGATTTATTAAGGGAGACAGATGAGATATAATATGAGACAAATTGTAAATTTACTTGAATATTTGGAAGAAACAGCCAGGTTTCAGCAGCATTCTCTTTTTGGATGCGAAAAAGCTTTTGATAGATTGGATTGGCAGTTTTGTTTAAAGTAATAGAAAAATGCAATTTGGGGATTATTTTATTCAAGCAATTAAGGCTATATATCAAAAGCAAACAGCTCAAATAATAGTAAATGGTGGATTAACAGAATCTTTCAAGATTGAGAAAGGGACTAGACAAGGATGTCCTTGTCACCATTATTATTCATTCTAACTTTGGAAATATTATTGAGTAAGATACGTGGTTTAGATCGAATAAAAGGAATTAGAATTAAAATCAAGATTATAAATTAAGAGCGTTTGCAGATGATCTGGTTGTTTCTTTATCTCAACCAATACATTCAGCTGTATATTTGATGGAGACAATTGATCAGTATAGTAAGGTATCTGGGTTTAAAGTGAATCAACAGAAGACAAAATGATAATTAAAAATATGAATACACATCAGAGGGAAGAATTAGAAAGAATAACTGGATATGAAGTAGTTAAAAGGTTAAATACTTAGGAGTATACATTACAGCATCGAATGTAAAATTATATAAAACAATTATGAGGTATTGTGGGGAAAAGTAATTAAAGAAATGGAGAATGGAAGAAGTTACAATTATCATTGTTGGGAAGAGTGGCAGCTATAAAATGAATGTTTTGCCTAGATTTTTATTTTGTTTCAAATGATTCCAATTTTGAAGAAAGATGCAAATTTACAAGAATGGCAAAAGGATTAATAAATTTGTATGGAAGGGTAAAAACCGAGGATAAAGTTAAAAATAATGCAAGACGTTAGGAAAGAGGGGTTTAAAATGCCTAATTTGAAATTGTACTATGATGCAGTTGTTTTAAGCTTTAATTTCTGATTGGATTAATTTAACAGAGAAAGGATTTTGAATATAGAAGGTTATGGTTTGTTATATGGATGGCGCATATGTAATATATGACAAGAAAATTGATAAGACATTTAAGAATAATATGGTCAGAAGTGCGTTGTTGAGGATTTGGAAAAAATATCAATATAAGTTAGATGGAAAGATACCAATATGGACCATCCCCAGACATATGATAGAGAATATAAATATATTACAAAAAATGGAAGTTATCACTTACAAAGAGCTTTTGACTATGGAAAAAGGGGAATTACAGTTGAAATCTAGGAGAAATTGAGGATGAAGGAAGAAATTATACATGGTTCCAGTATGGACAATTGCAATCTAGATGGAAAATAGATCAGAAAATTGGTATAAGGCAAAGTGATGATAATCTGGTAAAACAAATAAAAGATCAAGGTCAACAGCATATAAAGAGATTATATAATGTATTGGTTGAAATTGATTCAGAAATGGAGTTGGTTAAAGATTGTATGGTAAAATGGGCACAAAATTTTCAACAACCTATAATGTTAGAAACATGGGAAAAAATTTGGGTGAGGAATGTTAAATTCATAGCACAAAATTTAAGAGAAAATTTTATAAAATGTTTTATAGATGGCATTTAGATCCTAAAAACTGTCATGTATGTATCCAAATGTGAAAGCAAAATGTTGAGATGTGATTGTGAGGATGCTACCTATTATCATATATGGTGGACTTGCAAAAAGTTAAAGCCTTTTGGATTAAAATATGGTGGATTATGCAGAACATTTTGAAAAAGAAGATCAAGTTTGTTCCACAGTTCTTTTATTAGAATAATCTCAGATTGCACTGTTATAGAGACAAAACTGATTCTGAATTTAATAACTGCTGCAAGATTATTGATTGCACAATATTGGAAGAAAGAAGACGTACCTACAATTGGAGAATGGATTAGTAAAGTATCAAATTTAGCAGAAATGGCAAAAATTTCTGCCTACTTGAAAGACTGTACACAAGAAAAATATATATTGGAATGGAGGAAGTGGATTGATTATATTCAAAATAAGTATCAGATTAAAATATCAATTAGTTTTGAGTGAAGTTAGGAATTATTATGTATTAGTTTAAGAAAGAAGGGAATTGATAGTGTGATGGTGTGAAATGGAATATGTTTTATGTTATATTTTAGATTATGTTTGTTAGTTACAATACCCTGTATTCTGTTCTGGGAAGTCTGGGGGAATGGAGGGGGGAAGGGGAAGACTATAAATTGATTGGTTGCCATTGTACAGGAATAATGGTAGAATTAAACAAGTTGGAATGGTGTAATGTCGGGACTGCTCGGCAAACACTCCCGAAGGAAAGGGTAAGGAAAGAGGAGTAAAGAAGGAAGAAAGTAGGTAGGTAGGTGGATAGGAGAAAGGGAGGAGAAGAAAGGATAGGAGGAGGAGAAGAAGGAGAAGATAGAGGGTTAGAAAGGATGGTTGAGAAGTGGGAAAGAGGAGGGAAGTAGGAGCGAGGAGAAGGTGGTGGGGGAAGTTTAAGAAGGATGAGAAGGGAAGAAAGGATTAAAGGGGGGAGTGGCAGTCGAGCAGCCCTGACTGAGTATAATTTGAGTATAGGACTGATTGTTGGATAAGTGATTGTATTGTACACTGGTCAAATTGATTTATGTAATGCTCAGTCTTGCATCACTCCAAAACTGTTCTTGGGGCATTGCCAAATCAGAAGAAGGCTCCAGAGAATCAGGCCTTGCCGGCCCCTCCTCCTCCCTTTGAGTGGGTGCCAGGGAGGGAGAGGGCTCAAGAGAAGCAGGGCTTGCCAGGTCTTCTCCCTCACTTTCTGAATCATCCGAGTCCAGGAGTCCGGGTCCAGGAACCTGGGTCACAACAATGACTTACTCTCTGGAAACAAGTACTGGGGTGGGGGGTAAGACACCTCTAACACCCCTCAGTGTGTGTGTGTGTATATGTGTTCCAGCATAACTCTGGAACGGCTTGACCAATTTCAACCAAACCTGGTACACAGATGACTTACTCTCTGGAAATAAATTCTGTGGAAGTAAGACACCCCTATCACCTCTCACTGTGTGTGTGTGTGTGTGTGTGTGTGTGTGTGTGTGTGTGTGTGTGTTCCAGAATAACTCTGGAACAGCTCAAGCAATTTCAACCAAACTTGGTACATACTTACTCTCTGCGAAAAAAATTGAAAAAATTTTGAAAAAAAATTTGAGACTTGCATTCTCAATCACGATCAATAAGTCACAGGGTCAGTCTATTAAATACTGTGGAGTTGATTTGAGATCACCATGTTTCTCCCACAGATAACTTTATTTTGTTTGCTCAAGGGTGGGTTCACCACAGAATTTATTTATTCTTACTCTTGGAGGTGAAACTAAAAATGTTGTTTATAATCAAGTTTTGTCTTAAATTAATATTATTCTTAATTTGAATAATATTTTACTTTATCATTTGTATACTGTGCTTATACTTTAAAAAACCTGTGAATAAAATTGCTTTGATTTGACACTAAAGAAATAATTCATTCCTTTTCCTGTCTAATACAAGATTGGGATAAATAAGTACCCAGGCAACGCTGGGTAATTATCATCAGCTAATAGTATATAAAGGTTCGTTTTCATTTTGTAACTACCTTTTAAAAAATTAAAGCCAATTAAGTGATATGTTGAGCGGTATATTTCCTTAATGAGAATTATATATATTAAACTTTTCCCTTCTGAAATGGGGTATTTTTATTTAAATTTAGGGCATAATCAACCAAGAGATGTTTTAGAGTTGATCATAAGTCATGCTAGCTCAGGATAATGGGAACTGTGGACCAACATATCTGGAATATATCAAGTTGGGCCTGATTGCTCTTGAGAAAAAATATTTATTTTGAAACCAATTAGTTATATTTGGATGTGGCAAAAAAAATGAAAGATTAGGTTTTCTCCTTCTCATAATAAGTTTTGTTTTGCCTTAACTTTGAGATTTTTTCATTGTTATGTTAAAACAAATCCAACTAATGTTGTTCCTATGAAATTTTCTTCTATTATAGTAAACTGAGAAAAGCATGAATATTTTGCATCATACAACAATAATTTCTCAATTGTCTGCTTCTAATATTATTATTATTATAATATTATTATTCTAATAATAAAGCCCCCAAGGCTGTGTGCTCTCCCACTTCTCTCTCTCTGTATACCAATGACTGCATCTCCAACGTCCACCTGTTAAACTACTGAAGTTCGCAGATGACACAACAATGATTGGTCTCATTCGAGACAATGACAAACCGCATATAGACGTGAGGTCGAACGACTAGCCTTCTGGTGCAACCATAACAATCTGGAACTGAACACACTCAAAACTGTAGAAATGGTGGTAGACTTTAGGAGAAACCCTTCCATACTTCCACCTCTCAAAATACTTGACAACCAGTAGTGGGTTGCTACCAGTTCTCCCCAGTTCACAAGAACCGGTAGTAAACATTTTGAGTAGTTCAGAGAATTAGTAGTAAAAATTCTGCCCCCAATCTATTGCTGCCTCCCGACTCCCAGCTGATTGGCTAGAAGGAAAAAAATCAAGACTCACTTGTCGAAGAAAAAAAAAAGACACCGTCCCTTTAAATTGATCGGCTGCTTCTCAGCCAGGAGATCGCTTGGCAAAGAAGGGGAACGTCGTTTTAAATTGACAGAGTGGCTAGAAGCTCCGTTCTGAGTCAGCTGAACAACAAATTGGATAAGAGGAGGAATTCTATGGGCTTCAATGTTTTGAAGTTTTGGGGGGTTTGTGCAACATGGGCTTTGTGTTTCTAAAAGGTTTGGGCGATTTCCATTGTGAAGTATCCTGTCTTGAATGAGTTTTCTGCCTGCTTGTAAATGGAGCCGAACTTCCAGTAGCTGTTTTCTGCTTACAAAGTTTCTTTTACGTAGCTGGCAGGAATGTGGAATTCCTGGCAGGTTCCTTGCTAGCAGCTTGATTATTCCTTAAATATCTGGGATATTTTATTTGGGAAATGAAGAAGGGGGAGTTTGATTCCTTCCCAGAACAGATTAGTGGGATGGGGAGGAAATGGGATTTTGAAGTAACCTTCCCCTGGAGTGGGGAGGGAATGAGGATTTTAGGCTTGCTGTCAAACATCAGCCATAATACTAATGATTGTTTTGAACAATATGCAGGTTGTATTACATGAATGGCTATTTTATATGTGAAATTATGACTGAAACTTATATAGGTTCACACTGTCAGGAAGTTTGTCCTTAGTTTTAGGTTGCTTCTCTCTTTGTTGAGTTTCCATCCATTGCTTCTTGTTTTGCCTTCTGATGCTTTGGAAAATACTTCCTCCCCCCTTCTTTCTAGCAGCCCCTTAAAAGCCTGTTGCCTATCACACTCTTGGGCAAAGCATGTGAGCCATTTCCTCCTTTCAGTGGTCCTTGAAAGTGCATCTATAGCAGAGGTCTCTAACCTTGGCTACTTTAAGACTTTAAGACAGCAAAGCTGGCTGAGGAATTCTGGGAGTTGAAGTGGCCAAGTTTGGAGACCCCTGATCTATAGTATGTAGATAATAAAGTTGCAAAAAGGTGAACAACATTTTTGCAGAACTATAGATACGTTGAGGCTGGGTGTGACAAGGAATGGCTGGGAGGGGCCAGGCAAGGTACCCCTTGATATGAGAGACATTGAGTTGGCCACACCTACCCAGTCATATGACCATCAAGCCACACCCACTGTCACATGACCATCAAGCCATGCCCACAAAATAAGCCACACCCACAGAACCGGTAGCAAAATTTAGAACCCACTTCAAATTTCTAGGTTCTATTGTATCACGAGATCTAAAATGGACAGTTAACATCAAAAACATCATCAAAAAAGGACAAAAAAGAATGTTCTTTCGGCGCCAACTCAGAAAGCTCAAACTGCCCAAGGAGCTACTGATCCAGTTCTACAGAGGAATTATTGAATCTGTCATTTGCACCTCTATAACTGTCCGGTTTGGTTCTGCAACCCAACAAGAAAGACACAGACTTCAGAGGATAGTTAGAACTGCAGAAAAAATAATTGCTACCAACCTGCCTTCCATTGAAGACCTGTATACTGCACGAATCAAGAAGAGGGCTGTGAAAATATTTACAGAGCCCTCACATCCTGGACATAAACTGTTTCAACTCCTACCATCAAAACGACGCTATAGAGCATTGCACACCAGAACAACTAGACACAAGAACAGTTTTTTCCCAAAGGCCATCACTCTGCTAAACAAATAATTCCCTCAACACTGTCAAACTATTTACTAAATCTACACTACTATTAATCTTCTCATCGTTTTCATCACCAATCTTTTTCCACTTATGACTGTATGACGGTAACTTTTTGTTGCTATCATTAAGGATGAAATTGCAACCTATGACCATCATTTGTGTTGTAAATGTTGTACCTTTGATGAAGTTTTTTTTTTCTTTTATGTACACTGAGAGCATATGCACCAAAACAAATTCCTTGCGTGTCCAATCACACTTGGCCAATAAATTATGTTCTATTCTATTCTATTCTATTCTATTCTATTCTATTCTATTCTATTCTATTCTATTCTATTCTATTCTATTCTATATAAAGCTAAGTGGGAAGAAGATACAGATAAGAAGGAACTTAATCTCTTCAAAAAGAAAAATAAGGAAGGGATAAATGAAAAAAAATCTAAAAAATCCTAAAATTATTATCATGAAAACTAGGCTTTTTATAAGTCAGATAGTACAAAATTTGTATACAAATAATGCATAGTCCCAAAGGTGCTTTTTTTTTCCTCCAAGAGGCAACTGGACTTTCTGGTTTTTCTTTGAAGGTGTTTTGCTTCTCATCCAAGAAGCTTCTTCAGTTCTGACTGGATGGTGGGGAATGGAAGGATTTATACTTCTTGCTGACAGGTGGTCATATTCATTCTTTTAGTGGGTCATTAAGGTCACTTGAGGTTTATCTGTGTCATCAGGGTCACATGAGTGGTGCAAATTGATGTGGAGCCTTCTTGGAACTGTTGAAAGGACTGTATTGTAGGTTGGAGATAGATGATATTGTATCCCTCCCCCTGTGTTGAGAAACAGCTGTTCAATTTTGACATAGATAACCTCTTTAACCCTTCTTTCAAACAAGTGTTTCTCTCTGTTGAAAAGGTAGACTTTGCTGTCTTCAAAAGAGTGGCCTGTGTCTTTAGCCTTAGTAAAGCTAAAGCCTTAGTAAGACCACACCTAGAATACTGCATCCAGTTTTGGTCACCACACTATAAAAAAGATGTTGAGACTCTAGAAAAGGTACAGAGAATCAGGATGATTAGGGCACTGGAGACTAAAACATATAAAGAATGGTTACAAGAACTGGGCGTGGCTAATCTAGGGAAGAGAAAGACCAAGGGAAACATGATAGTAGTGTTTCAATATTTGAGGGGCTGTCACAGATAGGAAGGGTCCAAGCTATTTTCCAAGGCACCTGAAGGCAAGACAAGGAATAATAGATGGAAACTGATAAAGGAGAGATTCTGAGAAATAAGGATATAAGAAATAAGGAGAAATTTTCTGACAGTGAGAACAACCAGCCAATGGAACAGCTTGCCTTCGGAGGTTGTGGGAGCTTCATCACTGGAGACTTTCAAGAAGAGATTGGACTGCCATTTGTCAGAAATGGTGTAGAGTCTCCTGCTTGGGTGGAAGGTTGGACTAGATCAGGGGTCACCAACCTTTCGGACCTCAGGGACCACTAAATTCATAATTTTGATCCCACGGACTACTAAAAAATCCAGTGCGCCTCTCGCTGAAGCATCTGGACTGACAGTGATGGAATGGGGTCCTTCAGGAACTTAGTTTGCCTCCTGTGTTGAGCCCAGCTCTAGCTTGACACATGACGCTATAAGGATACAGATCATGGGAGCAGCCCCTAATCAAAGATCCAAAGGGATGACATATCAAGGACTTGTTTGAGGCTGCAGGGATCTGCATTTGACAAACATGAGAAAGAATCAGCACACTGGTGGCCAGGACAGAGGAGATGAGGGCTGGGCGTTAGGAAGAGCTGCTTTAGTTCAGGATTTAGCAGATGATGTGGCAGCTGAGGCTGTCATACAAGGAGGGAGAGGCGGCCAGACATCCAATCAATGGGAAGTTCAGGCATGGGGTGGGGCATGAACAGCGCAGGATGCTTTTATACAGAGAGACCTCAACTAGTGCTGGGACCGGTTTGTAGCAGACCCAATAAATGAAGTCACTATTGGAAAGAAAACCAAGTTGGCTTGTTTCTTCTCACATCTGACACAACTGTGGCTGAGCTAGCTGAGAGAAGTCAGCGCTCCCTCTTTTCAAAGAAGTTGTTTGTTCCAGTCAGCGTGATACCATGGCTGAAGGCACTTCTAAACCTGAGGCTGAACCTGAGGCGTGTGGAGGGGTGGCGGTGGAGAACAGTGAAGCCAGAGTAGTACGTCCAAAGGAGAGGAAAATGGTAATAGAAGAGAAAAAAGCGGAAACCAGAGAAGGGGGGGAATCATGACCCACACAATCCTCCTCTGGCCATTGGTGGCACAATACGGCTCTGAGTGGCCCTGAAGTTGCTAGAGCTAAAACTCCTCTCCCAGTTGGGGCCCCTCCAGTCCAGGAGTGGCGGGAAAAGAGGTGGATGGAAGAAAACGACCAGGACTGGAATTTTTCTACTGGATTTGGAACTAATTCTATGGAAGCGCTCAGGGAACGGTTTGGGAAGGCCAGTTTTCATGATGCACCATCATTGCAACCATAGGCAATGGGGATGGACTCTTCAGATACATGGAGGCTATTGGTGGCACGAGAGCTGATTCAAGATTCCACCTGGCCAGCCCCAACTTTAGAATGGAACAGGGGACTAGAAGGTTTAGGTCTTCGGAACAACAACCTGCTGGGCAGAGGGGAGTAGGACCATGATATACCTCCAGCATTGGGGGGGGGGGGGAAGGTACAGCCACCACATCCCTGCCTACCACCACGTCCCTACCTACAAGAAAACAAATGGAATCAACCCATGAGACTGTTGGCAGTGGGGAAATGCCCAGGGGTTATGGCCAAGCACCATGGTGGGCTATGGGGCAGTGGCCACACCCACAGCCTATTTGGTGCCCTCCACCTATTCAAGCCTCAATTGATGGAACTTCAGATTGAGTAGCATTATTTCTGAACCAAGTCAGAAGCCACTTTGATTTATATGGGCAGTTTTATCCTTCACAATGGGCGATAGTAGTCGCAATCACGATGGTATTGCAGGAGGAGGCAGTGGATTGGGTGGTTAGTCTTCATGGTGCCCATGCTAGGGAATTGACTGATATAGGTATGTTTTTGGAGGTGCTGAGGGGAAAGTTTGAGGATGAATCAAGCACCAAAATAGCTGAAGGTGAGATACTTTCCCTCAGGCAGAAGGGTAGGCCTGTAAAGGAATACGTTAAAGAATTTTGGAACCTGGCAGGCCAATTGAGAACATGGCCAGAGAGATTGCTGGTCCATCGGTTTCATAGGGGACTAGATAGGGACATATGCCAGGCTTGTATATACAGAGGATTGCCTGCCCACCTGACTGATTAGTTTAAGGTTGCGATAGAACTGGACATTGGCTTACAGGAATTTAGGGGGGGTATACGTTAGTACCAATCACCTGATTCAAAGGATCCCATATAAGACTATACCACGTAGAGTAACCACCACACCACTTTCCTCACCAGTCATTGTGGCTGCATTTCGTCGATCAACTTTCTAGTGTTTCCACTGCAATAAGGTGGGCCATCGTGTAGTGGAATGCCCTGTGCCACCCCCTCGGACGTCGGGGGTTTCGTCACCAAAGACCGGAGTAAACCAGAGGGAATGGCTATGGCCCATTCCGACCAGATGAGAAAGGCAACACAGACCACACCCAAAACTTCAACTGCTCCAGGGAAAGGTCCTGAAAGGTTAAATGTGGATGGGGGTAGTGGAGTTCCACCGGTGGTCACAATGTATAGTAATAATGACTCTAATGACCCCATGGTAAGCGATCCCGTTCATCCCTTTGTGATCCCAGTAACTGTCCGAAATATACACACGGCATTGGGGTTGGAGCATGGAGCTCTGATTGATTGAGGGTGCACGTAATGCTTAATCAGTAGGTCAGTGGTGTCAGGATTAACGGTACGTATCAAATGCCTGAAAAAGCCCATCAGATTCAAACAAATGGATGGGTCTATCCTTGGGGGAACACCGGCTACAAATGTCATAGACCTGATCCGGTTAGAGATTGGGGATCATTGGAAACATATACGTTTTATAGTGGTAGAAAAGATGGTGGAGCCTATTATTTTAGGATTAACGTGGTTGGATAAATGGCAACCAACCATATGGTGGGAAGGCGGGTGTCATAAACTAAGGGACCAGAACCACTGGTAGATTGGGTGGAAGGTGGAAAAGGGTATCATACAAGAAGAGACCAAAAGTGAAAAGAGGTTTCCTGGATATACGAGGATTTGGCACAAGTATTCAGTGAAGAGAAGTGTGAGGTCTTACCTCCAGTCTGTGCAACAGATTGCACTATGAAACTGATACCTGAAGCTAAGTTGCCAAAATCTCATATGTATTCAATGTCCCCTAAAGAACTCGAGGAACTAAGGAAATACATTGATAAAACCTATCTAGAGGGTTTATTGACCTAGCTGGTCTCATGGTCTCACATGGCATGGTAGCTGGTCTCACATGGTCTTGTTTAGGGGAAAAAAGATGGAAGTTTACATCTATGTATGGACTTCCGAGGCCTGAATGCCTACACCCTTTACCATTAATGAAGGATTTACTATCCACCCTATCAACAGGAAAAATATTCACAAAATTGGATTTGAGGGAAGCATACTACAGGGTACATATAAGACCAGGGAATGAGTGGAAAACAACCTTCAATTGCCTTTTAGGCAGCTACCAATTTCAGGTAATATCGTTCGGCCTATAGGGCACTCCTGTTGTCTTTATGCAGGTCATAAATGAAGTATTGCATGATCATCTGTACTGGCAGGTGGGTTGTATACTTAGATGATATATTAATATACCAAACTATGGAAGAACACACTCAATTAGTCCCATTAGTCTTCAAGACAGGTCTTAAAGAAATTATTGGCTGCCAAATTATTCATAAAACTATCAAAGTGTGACTTTCACATAGAGATAGATTATTTAGAATATCAGATTTCAGGAGAAGGAGTTGGAATGGATCCCAAGAAGAGGAAAACAATTACTAGAATGGCAGGCTCCAACCACGAGGAAACAGTTACAAAGTTTCCCCGGTTTTGCCAATTTCTATTGGCAATTTACTCCTTCATTTGCCCAGATAGCTTTACCTTTGACTGACCTTTTATGGACTAAACAAACCGGGATGAAGCCAAGACCAGGGCAAGTGTTGGAATGGACATCAAAATGTCAAAGGGCTTTTGAGAAATTGAAAGAAATGTTTGCATGTGAACCAGTGTTAAAACACCCCGATCAATCATTACCTTTTATTATACAAGCTGATGCTAGTGATGTAGCTATAGGGGCTGTTTTACTGCAACAGAACACTCAGATGTGCTTATACTTCATGTAAATTTACTCCCACTAAAAGAGGATGAGCTGCATGGGAAAAAGAGGCATTTGCAGTGAGGTAGGCTCTCCTTACTTGGCGACATCTACTTGAAGGATCAGACACTGTCCAGACATTTGAAGTCTGGACAGATCATCGAAATTTGGAGGCATTGCAGAATCCCAGAAAATTATTGCCCAAACAGGTGCGTTGGGCGCAATATTTTAGGAGGTTCAAATTCACACTAAAGTATGTACCTGCAGGTAAAAATTTCTTAGTGGATAAGTAAAAGGGAGGAGGTAATACAGGCCATGATACCAGCTAGTCAGTCAGTTGGTCAAATACAGCAGACCCAGCCAGGAAATCTTTGGTATGAGAAAGTCCAACAGGTGCTAACCACCTACACCTGGCTAAAGATAATAAAGCCCTAGTATCAATTAAAGATGGTCTTGCCAGAAAGGGGATAAACTATATATCCCAAAGGATATACGTCTTGATGTTTTACAGAGATGTCACGATGTTAAATCGGTAGGCCATTTTGGCTTCCTTAAAACATTATATCTGGCAAGACGGCAATTTTGGTGGCCTGCCTGCATAGAGATGTTAAGGAATATACTAGGAAGTGTAGGATATGTGCTACCACTAAACTGCACCCTGGAAAGCCTCTTGGTTTACTACAGTCAGTGCGACCCCAGGAGGCATGGGATGAAATAGCAATGGATTTCATAGTCAACCTTCCAGAGAGTCAGGACTACACAGTAATCTGATTGTGGTAGACCTATTTTCTAAGCAGGCACATTTTGTACCTTGAAAGGGTTACGCAGCATGGCGGTTAGCACAGATGTTCATACAACATTTATCAGTTACACAAAGTACCGAACCAAATAATATCAGATAGGGTAGTACAGTTTACTGCACACTTTTGGACGAATTTTATTAGGCTTATCAGTTCATCGCAGGGACTAAGTTCGGCATTCCACCCCGGTACTAACAGGGCCTTTGAAAGAGCAAATGTGATGATAGAACGCTACTTAGGAAGTTATATAACGTATCAACAATCGGATTGGTCCGATCTCATTCCGTTTCCTGAAGTAGCATATAACAATGCTGTCCATCGTTGTTCTGTCCCCCTCAACCACAACCCAAAAGACACACGAGCTGACTATATTTGCCAGCAATTTATTCCTACTACAGATATCAGTTCTGGCAACGCACCTGCAATTGCCTGCCAAGTCCTCCTATCTCTTCAGTGCAACTGCAGTCCATTGCTGGAGCAACCCAGAGTTCAGAAATAAACAGAAATCCAAAAGCCAATTCCTTAGTCTCGCAATAAAGCAGCCAAAGTTTCCAAGTCAGTTTTTGTCCGTCATGAAGCCCAATGGCAGCTCCACCCACTTGTATACCCTGTGGGGTGTGGCTCCGTGACTCAGCACTCCCTGGGCCGGCCCCTCCCTTTCCTTTGCTGCGCACATTTCCCTTGGTGTTGCTGCCTTGCATCTAGCCAAGATTGATCCTCCTCAGCTGGCTCTTGGGGTGTTTTTTATTTATTTATTTATAATTTAATTTCTATACCGCCCTTCTCCCGAAGGACTCAGGGAGGTTTACAGCCATATTTAAAAACACAAAAATACAAACAGCAAATTTAAAAACAGAATTAAAACCAAATATTTAATAGGCCGAATTAAACTAAAACGGTCATAGACCGACGTAAAACCCATTTAAAAATTTCGATTTAAAAATTACCCTTAGGCTAGTCCCGCACGATGACATAATAAAGTCTTAAGTTCACATTTGAAGGTCCGGAGGTCGGGGAGTTGGCGCAACCCCGGAGGCAGCTCATTCCAAAGGGCCGGTGCCGCCACAGAGAAGGCTCTCCCCCTACGGGCCGCCAACTGACATTGTTTGGTCAACGGCACCCTGAGAAGGCCCACCCTGTGGGAGCACACTGGTCATTGGGAGGCTATCGGTGGCAGAAGGCGGTCTCGTAAATAGCCCGGTCCTAAGCCATGGAGTGCTTTAAAGGTGATGACCAGCACCTTGAATTGCACCCAGAAGGCCACCGGCAGCCAGTGCAGGCTGCGCAGGATAGGTGTTATATGGGAACAGCAGGTGCTCCTCTCACCCTTGCAGCCACATTCTGGACTAGCTGGAGCCTCCTGGTGCTCTTCAAGGGGAGCCCCATGTAGAGAGCATTGCAATAGTCCAGGCGGGAAGTAACGAGGGCGTGAGTGACCGTGCGCAAGGAGTCCCGGTTTAGGAAGGGGCGCAACTGGCGAATCAGGTGAACCTGATAGAATGCTCCCCTGGCGATGGCTGTCAGATGTTCCTCTAAGGACAGCCGATCATTCAGGAGAATGCCCAAGTTGCGCACCCTCCCCCTGGGGGCCAGTACTTCACCCCCAAAAATCAGCGATGGCATAAGCTGACTGAACCGGGATGCCGGAACCCACAGCCACTCTGTCTTGGAGGGGTTGAGTTGGAGCCTGTTCCTCCCCATCCAAGACACCGGGCCATCATCTCGATGGCTTCGTTGGAGTGGTTCGGAGTGGAAATGTACAGCTGAGTATCATCAGCGTACAGATGGTATTCCACCCCAAAACCACGGATAACCTCACCCAGCGGCTTCATGTAGATGTTGAACAGAAGAGGCGAGAGAACCGACCCCTGTGGAACCCCACAAATGAGGCACCTTGAGGTCAATCTCTGCCCCCCTGCCAATACCGTCTGTGAATGGTCCGAGAGATAGGAGGAGAACCAACGATAAACGGTGCCCCCAATCCCTCCAACCGCCGCAGCAGGATACCATGGTCGATGGTATCAAAAGCTGCTGAGAGATCTAAAAGGACCAGGACAGAGGAACATCCCCTGTCCCGAGCCCTCCAGAGATCATCCACCAACGCGACCAAAGCTGTCTCCGTGCTGTATCCAGGTCTGAAGCCGGACTGGAACGGGTCTAGATAGACAGTTTCCTCCAGGTATTGGGGAAGCTGATATGCCACCACGCTCTCAACAACCTTCACCAAAAAGCGAAGGTTGGAGACTGGACGATAGTTTGCCAATACAGCTGGGTCCAGAGAAAGCTTCTTGAGGAGGGGCCTCACCACCGCCTCTTTTAAGGCGGTGGGGAAAATGCCACCAACAAGAAGCGTTGGTAACTCCCAGGAGCCAGCCTCGTGTAACCTCCCGTGTGGCCAGTACCAACCAGGAGGACACGGGTCCAATAAACATGTGGTGGGATTCAGCCTACCCAACAACCTGTCCATGTCATCGAGTCACAGGATCAAACTCAGCCCAGGTAATATCCACAAGACCCGTCCCGTCATCCCTCCTGAATCTATCCAATCAGCGTCCAGTCCGTCTTGAATCTGAGCAATTTTATCGGACAGATACTGTACAAAATCTCAGCACCCTGCAAGGTCCTCCTAGCCCCTGCGTAAGCAGGGGCGGGTCACCCTAAACAGGGTGGCTGGGCGATTATCTGCTGATGCAATAAGAGCGGAAAAATAATTATGTTTTGCCATTCTTATCACTACTAGGTAGGTCTGAATATAAGACCTTACTACTGTTCGGTCGGATTCGGAGTGGCTGGACCTCCAAACACTCTCTAGGTGTCTTTTCTGGTGCTTCATCTCTCTCAGCTCCTCGTTATACCAAGGAGCTTATCGAGTTCGGTGCCGGGTCAGAGGCCACAAAGGCACAATGCGGTCCAAAGCCCCAGCCGCCGCCTCTTCCCAGGCAGCCACCAGTTCTTCGGCCGAGCCGTGGGCTAATTCCCTGGGAAACAGCCCAAGCTCCGTCAGAAACCTCTCTGGGTCCATCAGGCGCCTGGGATGGAGCCATCGCATCAACTCCATCTCCCTGCGGTGTGGTGCAGCAGTTCGAAAGTCTAGTTCAAGGAGTAAATGATCTGACCATGACAGGGATTTAAAAATTAGATCCCCTAACTCCAGATCATTAAGCCACTGTCCCGAGACAAAAATCAGGTCCAGAGTGTTACCCCCGATGTGGGTAGGACCATTAACTATCTGGGTCAGGTCCAAGGCTGTCATGGAAGCCATGAACACCCGAGCTGTCATTGATGATTTGCCCGCCAACAGCAGGTTGAAATCCCCCATAACCATAAGTCTGGGGGTCTCAACCGCCATCCCGGCTATCATCTCCAACAGCTCGGGCAGGGCTGCTGTTACGTAGCAAGGAGCCAGGTACGCAATTACAATCAGCACGCCCACCTGCACCCCATGGCCCCACTTCACAAGGAGGGATTCACAACCGGCTATCTGCAGGACAGTGACCTCCCTCAGTTCCAGACCCTCGTTTATAATAATAAACATTGCCAGGGAGAATAATAAGCATTGCCAGGGAGAAGGAGGGGTCAGGGGAAAGAGGCCATGTCAGCTCCTCCACCACCACCTGGCCTGCCTCTGGAACCTGGAGGGAAGGTCCTGCAGAGGGAAGCCCTGTCGGCTCTTCCCCCTCACTCTCTGAGTTACTCTCTGCCAGGAGGCCAGGTTTGGGGCCCGCAGATACAACAATCGTAGTATTGGGTTCATCCATTTCCAAATAGTGACAGGGAAGGAATTTAACGCTATACCGGAATTAGACCCCCAGGGGCAGGATAAAACATCTGTTAGTGGATGGGCAGAAAAAATCCAAGATTTCTGGCTTTATGTAAAACATGCATTACAAAAGGCTGCTATCGAATACAAAACGCAAGCGGATAAGAGAAGGAGGGAACCCAAGCCTTTCCGAGTAGGAGATGGTGTATATTTGTCCACCAAATATATCAAACTAAGGCTGCCGTGCAAGAAATTAGGGCCTAAATATTTAGGGCCATTTACGATAATCAAAGTTATTTGACTGTTATGCTGAAACTCCCTCCACTGTTAGGGAAAATACATCCAGTGTTTCATAGCAGTTTATTTAAACCTGTGGTGGAGGGGGAACCTAGAAAACCACCTGGACTGATAACAGGGGACCAGTACAAAATAGCTGAGATTCTTGATTCAAAGGCGACAAAGGGAAGACTAAAATATCTTGTCAGGTGGAAGGGTATCCCTCGAAGACTTGTCCTGGGTGGAGGAACATAATATTGATGCTTCCATAAACAATATCCACATAAACAGGGGCCCACTGAAAACGATTAACATTCTGTTTATGTTTTATAGGTGAGCTCCTGGTAGAGGGGCCACCTGTCGAGCCCAACTCCAGCTCAACACATGACACTATAGGGATACGGATCATGGGAGCAGCCCCTAATCAAAGATCCAAAGGAATGACATACCAAGGACTTGTTTGAGGGCTGCAGGGATCTGCATTTGGCAACCATTGAAAAGGAATCAGCACACTGGTGGCTGGGATAGAGGGAGATGAGGGCTGAGCGTTAGGAAGAGTTGCTTTAGTTCGATTTAGCAGATGACGTGGCAGCTGAGGCTGTCAGATGAGGAGGGAGAGAGCGGCCAGGTGTCCAATCAACGGAGCAGTTCAGCCATGGGGCGGGGCATGAGCAGCGCAGGATGTTTAAAAATGGCTGAGAGGCAGAAACTCTCAGCGCTGACTTTATACAGAGAGACCTTGACTTTTACTGAGACCCGGTTTGTAGCAGACCCAATAAATGAAGTTACTATCGGGAAAAAAACCAAGTTGGCTTGTTTCTTCTCATGCGTCTGATACAACTGTGGCTGAGCTAGCCAAGATCCTGTGTCTGCAACCTTAAACACTCAAAGAGCCATTTGGACCTGTTTCCCACAGGAAACAAAACACCAGGATCTCCATCTTCCCCCACCCATCTCTCTGTTGGTCTTTCTCTCTCTCATCTCTCTCTCTTTTGAAGTTTGAAGTGTGCACTTATGTTATATTGGCTGAAGATCCTCCTAATGGCATTGGGCGGGCTATCTCGGGACCGCCTGCTGTTACCAAATACCTCTCACCGACCGTGCCAGAGAGGGACTCCTCAGGGTGCGTCGGCTAGGCAGTGTGCCTCTGGCGACACCCAGGAAGAGCCTTCTCTGTGGGGCCCCACCTCTGGAACGAACTCCCCAGGACTTCGTCAACTCCCGGACCTCCGAACCTTCCGGAGCTTAAACACATCTATTTGTTCTGCTGGCTGGACTAGGTTTTTTAAATTTAGATTTTAAATGGGTTTAATTATATATATTGTTTTAATTATCGGGCTATATTTAATAAGTTTTTTAACGGACATTTTATCTTGTATTTATATGTATTTTATCTGCCTGTGAACCGCCCTGAGTCCCTAGGGAGATAGGGCGGTATACAAATTTGAATAAACTAAACTAAACTAAACTAAGCTTTTCTGATATGCCTGCAACAAATGACAACTTTGCTTCATTTATTCTCCTCATCATCGTCTGTTATAGAGGAGCTCCTGTAGAGTCTTTTTTGAGATTTGATGAAGGCCCACTTGGCATAGCCACATATTCTGAGGCTTCCTTGATGTGTTTTTGTTCTTTTTCTTTCCCATCTTTGCTGGTGGGCAGGCCTTCAGTTCAGTGATGTAAGGTTCTGTCAGCCTCCACTCCAATCTTCACTTCTATTTGTGCATTTTATATTTACTAGTTAGATCGCAATGTTATTATGTTTAGTGTAGAATAGCTCATGAACTTAAGATGTATTACTATCCTATACAGGAAAGGAGAAGAGGGCCCTTTAAGAGTGTCATCTGACATAAAAAAGGGGAGGGGGAGAAAAGGTTTGAAATCAGCATGAAGACCAGATGCGCGGGCTTTTCAACAAAACCAGCATTCCTGACATGCCAAGCAGCCAGAGACTTTCGGAAGAAGTTTACCACAGGGGGGCCAGTCAAGATGGTAACAGATGATACAGTGACCACGACCAGTCTGTCCTGATGGGAAACAGTCAATGGTGATCCTTGTGCGGTAGAGGACAAAACCGCTCACTCAGTCAGTTCACCATCCCATATAAATAGTCAGGGGTGGACTAAGGAAGAAGGAGGGGGGGACCGATGATAAAGATGTTAAACAGGCCATCCGCCGCCTTGAAACACCGAGGCAGGCCGCCGCCGCCAGCCACCTCCGCCCGGCCATCGCCGCCCCCATCGCCGCACCATCTAGGAAGGGCGGTCGCCAAATCCTGCCAGCAACCCCGGGGCCCCACTGGCACCAGCGCCAAACGAAGAAAAGCCAGGCCGCCACCGCTGCCAGGAAGCCAACAAGGCCGACGGGAGCCCGGGAGGCCCTCCAGATCTCCACTGGGCGCAACCCCTCGGGCTCCTCCCTCGCCCCAGTCGCCCAGCACCAAGTCACCCATCTTCCTGACGACTGAAGCCTCCTCCATCAGGCGGGATCTAAGGGGCCCAGGTGTCAAAGGCCCCGCCACCGCCACCGCCGCCAGAAGAGCCAAAAGGCGCGGCAGCTCGGCAACCGCAGGCCGCCCAGCAGGCTGTCCGGCAAGCCGGGCAAACCGCCTGGCAAGCTGCCAGGGCCGCCACTGCTTCCTCCCACAGGCGAGGTCCAAGGGGGGCCCTGGATATCAGACCCCTGTCGATCGCCGTCACGCCCGCCGCAAGCCGCCAGGATCACCGCTGAAGCAAGGACGCTTCGGGGCTCCTCCCATCGCCCCCTGAAGTCGTCCTGCACCAAGTCACCCCTCCTCCGGGTGACTGGATGTTCAAAGATCCAAAGGAATGACATACCAAGGACTTGTTTGAGGGCTGCAGGGATCTGCATTTGGCAACCATTGAAAAGGAATCAGCACACTGATTTGATTAGGGGCTGCTCCCATGATCCGTATCCCTATAGTGTCATGTGTTGAGCTGGAGTTGGGCTCGACAGGTGGCCCCTCTACCAGGAGCTCACCTATAAAACATAAACAGAATGTTAATCGTTTTCAGTGGGCCCCTGTTTATGTGGATATTGTTTATGGAAGCATCAATATTATGTTCCTCCACCCAGGACAAGTCTTCGTAGGGATACCCCTTCCACCTGACAAGATATTTTAGTCTTCCCTTTGTCGCCTTTGAATCAAGAATCTCAGCTATTTTGTACTGGTCCCCTGTTATCAGTCCAGGTGGTTTTCTAGGTTCCCCCTCCACCACAGGTTTAAATAAACTGCTATGAAACACTGGATGTATTTTCCCTAACAGTGGAGGGAGTTTCAGCATAACAGTCAAATAACTTTGATTATAAGTAAATGGCCCTAAATATTTAGGCCCTAATTTCTTGCACGGCAGCCTTAGTTTGATATATTTGGTGGACAAATATACACCATCTCCTACTCGGAAAGGCTTGGGTTCCCTCCTTCTCTTATCCGCTTGCGTTTTGTATTCGATAGCAGCCTTTTGTAATGCATGTTTTACATAAAGCCAGAAATCTTGGATTTTTTCTGCCCATCCACTAACAGATGTTTTATCCTGCCCTGGGGTCTAATTCGTATAGCGTTAAATTCCTTCCCTGTCACTATTTGGAAATGGATGAACCCAATACTACGATTGTTGTATCTATGGCCCCAAACCTGGCCTCCTGGCGAGTAACTCAGAGAGTGAGGGGAAGAGCCGACAGGGCTTCCCTCTGCAGGACCTTCCCTCCAGGTTCCAGAGGCAGGCCAGGTGGTGGTGGAGGAGCTGACATGGCCTCTTTCCCCTGACCCCTCCTTCTCCCTGGCAATGCTTATTATTCTCCCTGGCAATGTTTATTATTATAAATGAGGGTCTAGAACCAAGGGAGGTCACTGTCCCACAGATAGCCGGTTGTGAAACCCTCTTTGTGAAGTGGGGCCATGGGGTGCAGGTGGGCTTGCTGATTGCGTACCTGGCTCCTTGCTACATAACAGCAGCCCTGCCTGAGCTGTTGGAGATGATAGCCGGTACAGCGGTTGAGACCCCCAGACTTATGATTATGGGGGATTTCAACCTGCGGTCGGTGGATGAATCATCAACGACAGCTTGGGAGTTTATGGCTTCCATGACGGCCTTGGACCTGACCCAGGTAGTTAATGGTCCCACCCACATTGGGGGTATCACTTTGGACCTGATTTTCAACTCGGGACAGTGGCTAAATGATCTGGAGTTAGGGAATTTAATTTTTAAACCCCTGTCATGGTCAGATCATTTGCTCCTTCAGCTAGACTTTCGAACCGCCGCACCGCACCGCAGGGAGATGGAACCGATTCGATGGTTCCGTCCCAGGCGCCTGATGGACCCAGAGAGGTTTCTGATGGAGCTTGGGCCGTTTCCCGGGGAATTAGCCCACGGCTCAGCTGAAGAACTGGTGGCCACCTGGGAGGAGGCGGCGACCGGGGCTTTGGACCGTGTCGTGCCTTTGCGGCCTCTGACCCGGCGTGAACTCGACCAGCTCCTTGGTATAACGAGGAGCTGAGAGAGATGAAGCGCCAGAGAAAACTGTTTGGAGGTCCAGCCGCTCCAAATCCGACCGAACACTAGTAAGGTCTTATATTCAGACCTACCTAGTGGCGATAAGAGCGGCAAACATAATTATTTTCGCTCTTATTGCATCGCAGATAATCGCCCAGCCACCCTGTTTAGGGTGACCCGCTCCCTGCTTACGCAGGGGCTCAGGAGGACCTTGCAGGCGTGCTGAGGATTTTGTACAGTATCTGTCCGATAAAATCGTTCGGATCCAGGACGGACTGGACGCTGATTGGATAGATTCAGGCAGGATGACGGGGACGGGTCTTGCGGATATTACCTGGGCTGAGTTTGATCCTGTGACTCTCGACGACATGGACAGGTTGTTGCGTAGGCTGAATCCCATCACATGTTTATTGGACCCGTGTCCCTCCTGGTTGGTACTGGCCACATGGGAGGTTACACGAGGCTGGCTCCTGGGAGTTACCAATGCTTCCTTGTTGGGGGGCATTTTCCCCACCGCCTTGAAAGAGGCGGTGGTGAGGCCCCTCCTCAAGAAGCCTCCCTGGACCCAGCTGTATTGGCGAACTATCATCCAGTCTCCAACCTTCGCTTTTTGGCGAAAGTTGTTGAGAGTGTGGTGGCATACCAGCTTCCCCAATACCTGGAGGAAACTGTCTATCTAGACCCGTTCCAGTCCGGTTTCAGACCTGGATACAGAATGGAGATGGCTTTGGTCGCGTTGGTGGATGATCTCTGGAGGGCTCGGGACAGGGGATGTTCCTCTGTCCTGGTCCTGTTAGATCTCTTGGCGGCTTTTGATACCATCGACCATGGTATCTTGTTGCGGCGGTTGGAGGGATTGCGGGTGGGGGGCACTGTTTATCGGAGGTTCTCCTCCTATCTCTCTGACCGTTCACAGACGGTGTTGGCAGGGGGGGCAGAGATTGACCTCGAGGTGCCTCACTTGTGGGGTGCCACAGGGTCGGTTCTCTTGCCTCTCCTGTTCAACTTCTACATGAAGCCGCTGGGTGAGGTTATCCGTGGTTTTGGGGTGGAATACCAACTGCACGCTGATGATACTCAGCTGTACATTTCCACCCCGAACCACCCCAACGAAGTCGTCGAGGTGATGGCCTGGTGTCTTGAAGCCGTGCGGGTCTGGATGGGGAGGAACAGGCTCCAGCTCAACCCCTCCAAGACAGAGTGGCTGTGGGTTCCGACATCCCGGTACAGTCAGTTTACGCCATCGCTGACTGTTGGGGGTGAAGTATTGACCCCCAGGGGGAGGGTGCGCAACTTGGGCATTCTCCTGCACGATTGGCTGTCCTTAGAGGAACATTTGACGGCCGTCACGAGGGGAGCATTTTATCAGGTTCACCTGATTCGCCAGTTGGCCTTCCTGACCGGGACTCCTTAGCACGGTCACTCACGCCCTCGTTACTTCCGCCTGGACTATTGCAATGCTCTCTACATGGGGCTCCCTTGAAGAGCACCAGGAGGCTCCAGCTAGTCAGAATGCGGCTGCGTGGTGATAGAGGAGCACCTCATTGCTCCCATATAACACCTATCCTGCGCGGCCTGCACTGGCTGCCGGTAGCCTTCAGGTGCAATTCAAGGTGCTGGTCATCACCTTTAAAGCGCTCCATGGCTTAGGACCGGGCTATTCTGAGACCGCCTTCTGCCACCGATAGCCTCCCAGCGACCTGTGCTCCCACAGGTGGGCCTTCTCAGGGTGCCGTCGACCAAACAATGTCAGTTGGCCCCAGAGAAACCTTCTCTGTGGCGGCACCCTTTGGAATGAGCTGCCTCGGGGTTGCGCCAACTCCCGACCTCCGGACCTTCAAATGAACTTAAGACTTTATTATTTCATCGTGGGACTGGCCTAAGCGTAATTTTAAATGAAATTTTAAATGGGTTTTATGTGGTCTATGACCGTTTAGTTTGATTGCCTATTAAATATTTGGTTTTAATTCTGTTTTAAATTTGCTGTTTGTATTTTGTGTTTTAATATGGCTGTAACCGCCCTGAGTCCTTCGGGAGAAGAGTATAGAAATTAAATTATAAATAAATAAATAAAAACACCCAAGAGCCAGCTGAGGAGGATCAATCTTGGCTAGATGCCAGCAACACCAAGGAAACGTGAGCAAAGGAAAGGAGGCCGCAGGGTGCTGAGTCCAGCCAGTATACAAGTGGGTGGAGCTGCCATTGGGCAGGACAAAACTGACTTGGAAACTTTGGCTGCTTTGTTGAGACTAATGGTTTCTGTTTATTTCTGAACTCTGGGTTGCTCCAGCAATGGACTGCAGTTGCACTGAAGAGATAGGAGGACTTGAGCATTGCAGGTTCGTTATAAACTGATATCTGTAGTAGATAAATTGCTGGTAAATATAGTCAGCTCGTGTGTCTTTGGGTTGTGGTTGAGGGACAGAACAACGATGGACAGGTTATATGCTACTTCAGGAACGGAATGAGATCGGACCAATCCGATTGTTGATGTTATAACTTCCTAAGTAGTTCTATCATATTTGCTCTTTCAAAGGCCCTGTTAGTGTGGAATGCAACTTAGTCCCTCATGAACTGATAATAAAGTTCTCAAAATGCAGTAAACTGTACTACCTATCTGATATTATTTGGTTCGGTACTTTGTGTAACTGATAAATGTGTTGTATGAACATCTGTGCTAACCGCCATGCTGCCGGTAACCCTTTTAAGGTACAAAATGTGCCTGCTTAGAAAATAGGTCTACCACAATCCAGATTACTGTGTAGTCCTGACTCTCTGGAAGGTTGACTATGAAATCCATTGCTATTTCATCCCATGCCCTCCTGGGGTCGGCTGACTAGTAAACCAAGAGGCTTTCTGGGGTGCAGTTTAGTGGTAGCACATATCCTACACTTCCTAGTATATTCCTTAACATCTCTATGCAGGCCGGGCCACCAAAATTGCCGTCTTGCCAGATATAATGTTTTAAGGAAGCCAAAATGGCCTACCGATTTAACATTGTGACATCTCTGTAAAACCGCAAGATGTAATTCCTTTGGGATATATAGTTTATTCCCTTTCCAGGAAAAACCATCTTTAAATGATACTAGAGTTTTATTATCCTGTAGCCAGGTGTCGGTGGCTAGCACTTGTCAGACTTTCTCATAGCAAAGATTTCTTGGCTGGGTGCTGTATTTGACCAACTGACTGGTATCATATATCACCTCCTCCTTTTACTTTTATTGTGGCATACAAGCGCATCTGCTAAGAAATTTCTACCTGCAGGTACATACTTTAGTGTGAATTTGAACCTCCTAAAATATTGCAGCGCACCTGTTTGGGTGATAATTTTCTGGGATTCTGCAATGCTTCCAAATTTCGATGATCTGCAGACTTCAACAGAGTGTCTGCTCCTTCAAGTAAATGTCGCCAAGGAAGGCCCACCTCACTGCAGATGCCTCTTTTCCCATATAGCCCATCCTCTTTCAGTAGGAGTAAATTTCGTGAGGTATAGGCACAAGGTTGTAAGACTTCTGAATGTTCTGTTGAAGTGCCCCACAGCTACATCACTAGCATCAGCTTGTATAATAAAGGTAATGATTGATTGGGGTGTTTTAGCACTGGTTCACATGCAAACATTTCTTTCAATTTCTCAAAAGCCCTCTGACATTTCAATGTCCATTCCAACACTTGCCCTGGTCTTGCTTCTTCCTGGTTTGTTTAGTCCAACATGTCAGTCATAAAGCTATCTGGGCAAAGGAAGGAATAAATTGCTGATAGAAATTGGCAAAACCAGGAAACTTTGTAATTGTTTCCTGTTGGAAACCTATTCTAGTACTGTTTTTACCTTCTTGGGATCCATTCCAATTCCTCTCCTGAAAATGATATCCTAAATAATCTATTTCTGTACAATGAAATTACAGATAGTTTTATGAATAATTTGGCAGCTAATAATTTCTTCAAGACCTGTCGGACTAATTGACTGTGTTCCTCCATAGTTTTGGTATATGAATATATCATCTAAGTATACAACCCAAGTACAGATCATGCAATACTTCATTTATGACCTGCATAAAGACAACAGGAGTGCCCTGTAGGCGACGATATTAAATTGGTAACTGCCTAAAAGGCAATTGAAGGTTGTTTTCCACTCATTCCCTGGTCTTATATGTGCCCTGTATGCTTCCTCAAATCCAATTTTGTGAATATTTTCCTGTTGATAGGGTGGATAGTAAATCCTTCATTAATGGTAAAGGGTGTAGCATTCAGGCCCTGAAGTCCATACATAGATGTAAACTCATCTTTTTCCCTAAACAAAATGGCTGCCATGTGAGACCGCTAGGCGAATAAACCCTCTAGATAGGTTTTTATCAATGTATTTCCTTAGTTCCTGAGTTCTTTAGGGCATTGAATACATATGAGATTTTGGCAACTTAGCTCAGGTATCAGTTTCATAGTGCAATCTGTTGCACAGAAAGACCTCACACTCTCTTCACTGAATACTTGTGCCAAATCCTCGTATATATTTGGGAACTCCTCTTTTTCACTTTTGGTCTCTTCTTGTATGATACCCCTTTTTCCACTTTCACCCAGTCACGGTGGTTTTGTGTTAACAGTTTGATACCCGCCTTCCCACCATATGGTCGGTGCCATTTATCCAACCACATTAACCCTAAAATAATAGGCTCAACCATTTTTCTACCACTAGAAAATGTATGTTCCAATGATCCCCAATCTCTAACGGATCAGGTCTGACATGGGTAGTCGGTGTTCCCCCAAGGATAGATCCATCCATTTGTTGAATCTAATGGGCGTTTTCAGGCGTTTGATATGTACTGCTAATCCTGATGCTACTGACCTACTGATTAAGCATGCACCCTGAATCAATCAGCTCTGTGTTCCAACCCCAATGCAGTGTTTATATTTGACAGTTACTGGGATCACAAAGGAATGAATGAGCTGCTTACCATGGGGTCATTGGACTCATCTCATCACTATCCATTACCACCAGTAGAACTCCACTACCCCCATCCACAGGTGATCTCTCAGGACCTTTCTCAGACCTTTCCAGGAGCACTTGAAGTTTGGGTGTGGTCTGTGTTGCCATCTCATCTGGTTGGAATGGGCCACTCATTCCCTCTGGTTTACTCCGTGTTTGGTGTCAAACCCTGATGTCCAAGGGGTGGCCAAGGGCATTCTGCTGATGGCCCAACTTATTGCAGCAGAAACACCGGAAGTCTCAATGAGATGCACAGTGACCAGAAAGGAAGGTGGTGGTGGTTTCTCTACCATGTGGTGTAGTCCTGTCTGGGCCTTTGAGTTGGTTGATTAGCACTAACGTATCCCCCAAATTCCCATAAGCCAATGTCCAGTTCTATTGCTACCTTAAACCAATCAGCCAGGCGTATCCTAAATACAAGCCTGGCATATGTCCCTATCCAGTCCCTATGAAACTGGTGGACCAGTTTCTCTGGCCATCTCAATTAGCCTGCCAGGTTCCAAATTCTTTAACATATTCTTTTACCAGCCTACCCTTCTGCCTGAGGAAATATCTCACCTTCAGCTATTTTGGTGCTTGATTCATCCTCAAACCTTCCTCAGTGCCTCCAAAAACATACCTAGATCAGTCAATTCCCTAGCATGGGCACTGTGAAGACTAGCCACCAATCCACAGCCTCCCCTGCAATACTGTTGTGGTTATCATGCCCATTGCAAGGATAAAGCCACCCATATAGATCAAAGTGGCTTATGACTTGGTTTAGAAATAAACACTCGATCTGAAGCTCCATCAAATGAGGCCTGAATGGGTGGAGGCCCCAAACAGGCTGTGGGTGTACTGCCCCTAGTCCTGGTGCTTGGCCATAACCCCTGGGCATTTCTCTGCTACCTGCAGTCTCATGGGATGATTCCATTTGTCTCCTTGTAGGTAGGGACATAGTGGTAAGTAGGGACATGGTGGCTGTACCTTCCCCCCCAGTGCTGGAGGGATATCGTGGTACTACTCCACCTGGCCAACAGGATGTTGTTCGAAGACCTAGACCTCCTAGTCTCCTGTTTGGCCAGGTGGAATCTTGAATCAGTTCTTGCATCCCCAAGTGGCCTCCATGTATCTGAAGAGTCCATCCCCATCGTCCCTGGTTGCCAGAATAGGGCATCATGAAAATTGGCCTCCCCAAACCGTTCCCTGAGTGCTTCCATAGAACTAGTTCCAACTCCAGTACAATAATTCCAGTCCTGGTTGTCTTCTTCCATCCATCTCCTTTCCTGCTATTCTTGGAATGAGGGGGCTCCAATTGGGGGAGGGGTTTTGGCTCTAGCAACTTCAGGGCCACTCAGAGCAAACTGTCCTATGGCCAGAGGAGGATTGTGTGGTGACTCCCCCTTCTCTGGTTTCCACTCTTCTCTTCTATCACCATTTTCTTCTCCTTTGGACATACCACTTCTGGCTTCACTGTCCACCACTGTCTCGACCACCTCCTCCTCCCCTCCACACCTCAGGTTCACCTCAGGTTTAGAAATGTGTTCAGCCATGGTACTCACTCTGACTGGAACAGACAGCTTCTTTGGAAAGAAGTGAGCTGACTTCCTCTCTAGCTCAGCCACAGTTGTGTCAGATGCCGTGAGAAGAAACAAGCCAACTTGGTTTTCTTTCCAATAGTGACTTTGTTTATTGGGTCTGCTACAAACTGGCTCTCAGTAAAGTTGAGGTCTCTGTATAAAGTCAGCTGAAAGCTATCCTGCTGCTCATGCCCCCCTGAACTTCATTGATTGGATGTCTGGCTCTCTCCCTCCTTGTATGACAGCCTCAGCTGCATCATCTGCTAAATCCTGGAACTAAAGCAGCTCTTCCTAACACCCAGCCTCATCTCCCTCTGTCCTGGCCACCAGTGTGCTGATTCTTTCTCATTGCCAAATGCAGATCCCTGCAGCCTCAAACAAGTCCTTGATATGTCATCCTTTGGATCTTGATTAGGGCTGCTCCATGATCTGTATCCTTATAGCGTCATGTGTCAAGCTGGAGCTGGGCTCAACACAGGAGGCAAACTAAGTTCCTGAAGGCATTCCATCACTGTCAGTCCAGATGCTTCAGAGAGGCGCACTGGATTTTTAGTAGTCCGTGGGATCAAAATTATGAATTTAGTGGTCCCTGAGGTCCGAAAGGTTGGTGACCCTGATCTAGTCCTTCCACCCAAGCAGGAGACTCTACACCATTTCTGACAAATGGCAGTCAATCTCTTCTTGAGTCTCCAGTGATGAAGCTCCCACAACCTCCGAAGGCAAGCTGTTCCATTGGCTGGTTGTTCTCACTGTCAGAAAATTTCTCCTTATTTCTTATATCCTTATTTCTCAGAATCTCTCCTTTATCAGTTTCCATCTAATCCTTGTCTTGCCTTCAGGTGCCTTGGAAAATAGCTTGGACCCTTCCTATCTGTGACAGCCCTCAAATATTGAAACACTACATGTTTCCTTGGTCTCTCTTCCTAGATTAGCCACGCCCAGTTCTTGTAACCATTCTTTATATGTTTTAGTCTCCAGTGCCTAATCATCCTGATTCTCTGTACCTTTTCTAGAGTCTCAACATCTTTTTATAGTGTGGTGACCAAAACTGGATGCAGTATTCTAGGTGTGGTCTTACTAAGGCTTTAGCTTTACTAAGGCTAAAGACACAGGCCACTCTTTTGAAGGGCAAAGTCTACCTTTTCAACAGAAGAAACACTTGTTTGAAAGAAGGGTTAAAGAGGTTATCTATGTCAAAATTGAACAGCTGTTTCTCAACACAGGGGATACAATATCATCTATCTCCAACCTACAATACAGTCCTTTCAGTTCCAAGAGGCTCACATCAATTTGCACTATGTGACCTGATGACACAGATAAACCTCCAAGTGACCTTAATGACCCACTAAAAGAATGAATATGACCACCTGTCAGAAGTATAAATCCTTCCATTCCCCACCATCCAGTCAGAACTGAAAAAGGGATGAGAAGCAAAACACCTTCAAAGAAAAACCAGAAAGTCCAGTTGCCTCTTGGAGGAAAAAAAAAGCACCTTTGGGACTATGCATTATTTGTATACAAATTTTGTACTATCTGACTTATAAAAAGCCTAGTTTTCATGATAATAATTTTAGGATTTTTTAGATTTTTTTTCATTTATCCCTTCCTTATTTTTCTTTTTGAAGAGATTAAGTTCCTTCTTATCTGTCTTCTTCCACTTAGCTTTATATAGAATAGAAAGAATAGAATAGAATAGAATAGAATAGAATAGAATAGAAAGAATAGAATAGAATAGAACATAATTTATTGGCCAAGTGTGATTGGACACAGAATTTGTTTTGGTGCATATGCTCTCAGTGTACATAAAAGAAAAAAAACTTCATCAAGGTACAACATTTACAACACAAATGATGGTCATAGGTTTAATTTCATCATAATGATAGCAACAAAAGTTACTCATACAGTCATAAGTGGAAAAAGATTGGTGATGAAACGATGAGAAGATTAATAGTAGTGTAGATTTAGTAAATAGTTTGACAGTGTTGAGGGAATTATTTGTTTAGCATGGCCTTTGGGAAAAAACTGTTCTTGTGTCTAGTTGTTCTGGTGTGCAATATATAGCGCTTTGATAGGAGTTGAAACAGTTTATGTCCAGGATGTGATGATCTGTAAATATTTTCACGGCCTCTTTTGATTCATGCAGTATACAGGTCCTCAATGGAAGGCAGGTTGCTAGCAATTGTTTTTTCTGCAGTTCCAATTATCCTCTGAAGTCTGTGTCTTTCTTGCTTGGCTGCAGAGCCAAACCAGACAGTTAAACAGACTCAATAATTCCTCTGTAGAACTGGATCAGTAGCTCCTTGGGCAGTTTGAGCTTTCTGAGTTGGCAGAAAAGTCTTTGTTGTCCTTTAACTATGTTTTGATGCTAATTGTCCATTTTAGATCTTGTGATATGATGGAACCTAGAAATTTGAAGGTTTCTTCTGTTGATACTGTGTTGTCAACAGGGTGGGTTCTAAATTTTTTTGCTACCGGTTCTGTGGGTGTGGCTTGTGGCTTGATGGTCATGTGACAGTGGGTGTGGCTTGATGGTCATGTGACTGGTGGCGTAACTCAATGTCTCTCATGTCAGGGGTACCTCGCCTGGCCTCCTCCCAGCCATTCCTTGTCACACCCAGCCTCAACGTATCTATAGTTCTGCAAAATGTTGTTCACCTTTGCAACTTTATCTACATACTATAGATCAGGGTAAACTTGGCCACTTCAACTCCCAGAATTCCTCAGCCAGCTTTGCTGTCTTAAAAGTCTTAAAGTAGCCAAGGTTAGAGACCTCTGCTATAGATGCACTTTCAAGGACCACTGAAAGGAGGAAATGGGTCACCTGCTTTGCCCAAGAGTGTGATAGGCAACAGGCTTTTTAAGGCTGCTAGAAAGAAGGGGGGAGGAAGTATTTTCCAAAGCATCAGAAGGCAAAACAAGAAGCAATGGATGGAAACTCAACAAAGAGAGAAGCAACCTAAAACTAAGGACAAACTTCCTGACAGTGTGAACCTATATAAGTTTCAGTCATAATTTCACATATAAAATAGCCATTCATGTAATACAACCTGCATATTGTTCAAAACAATCATTAGTATTATGGCTGATGTTTGACAGCAAGCCTAAAATCCTCATTCCCTCCCCACTCCAGGGGAAGGTTACTTCAAAATCCCATTTCCTCCCCATCCCACTAATCTGTTCTGGGAAGGAATCAAACTCCCCCTTCTTCATTTCCCAAATAAAATATCCCAGATATTTAAGGAATAATCAAGCTGCTAGCAAGGAACCTGCCAGGAATTCCACATTCCTGCCAGCTATGTAAAAGAAACTTTGTAAGCAGAAAACAGCTACTGGAAGTTCGGCTCCATTTACAAGCAGGCAGAAAACTCATTCAAGACAGGATACTTCACAATGGAAATCGCCCAAACCTTTTTAGAAACACAAAGCCCATGTTGCACAAACCCCAAAACTTCAAAAACATTGAAGCCCATAAGAATTCCTCCTCTTATCCAATTTGTTGTTCAGCTGACTCAGAACGGAGCTTCTAGCCACTCTGTCAATTTAAAACGACAGCGTTCCCCCCCCTTCTTTGCCAAGCGATCTCCTGGCTGAGAAGCAGCCGATCAATTTAAAGGGACGGTGTCTTTTTTTTTTTTTCTTCGACAAGTGAGTCTTGATTTTTTTCCTTCTAGCCAATCAGCTGGGAGTCGGGAGGCAGCAATAGATTGGGGGCAGAATTTTTACTACTAATTCTCCGAACTACTCAAAATGTTTACTACCGGTTCTTGTGAACTGGGGAGAACTGGTAGCAACCCACTACTGGTTGTCAAGTATTTTGAGAGGTGGAAGTATGGAAGGGTTTCTCCTAAAGTCTACCACCATTTCTACAGTTTTGAGTGTGTTCAGTTCCAGATTGTTATGGTTGCACCAGAAGGCTAGTCGTTCGACCTCACGTCTATATGCGGATTTGTCATTGTCTCGAATGAGACCAATCATTGTTGTGTCATCTGCGAACTTCAGTAGTTTAACAGGTGGACGTTGGAGATGCAGTCATTGGTATACAGAGAGAAGAGAAGTGGGGAGAGCACACAGCCTTGGGGGGCTTATTATTATTAGAATAATAATATTATAATAATAATAATATTAGAAGCAGACAATTGAGAAATTATTGTTGTATGATGCAAAATATTCATGCTTTTCTCAGTTTACTATAATAGAAGAAAATTTCATAGGAACAACATTAGTTGGATTTGTTTTAACATAACAATGAAAAAATCTCAAAGTTAAGGCAAAACAAAACTTATTATGAGAAGGAGAAAACCTAATCTTTCATTTTTTTTGCCACATCCAAATATAACTAATTGGTTTCAAAATAAATATTTTTTCTCAAGAGCAATCAGGCCCAACTTGATATATTCCAGATATGTTGGTCCACAGTTCCCATTATCCTGAGCTAGCATGACTTATGATCAACTCTAAAACATCTCTTGGTTGATTATGCCCTAAATTTAAATAAAAATACCCCATTTCAGAAGGGAAAAGTTTAATATATATAATTCTCATTAAGGAAATATACCGCTCAACATATCACTTAATTGGCTTTAATTTTTTAAAAGGTAGTTACAAAATGAAAACGAACCTTTATATACTATTAGCTGATGATAATTACCCAGCGTTGCCTGGGTACTTATTTATCCCAATCTTGTATTAGACAGGAAAAGGAATGAATTATTTCTTTAGTGTCAAATCAAAGCAATTTTATTCACAGGTTTTTTAAAGTATAAGCACAGTATACAAATGATAAAGTAAAATATTATTCAAATTAAGAATAATATTAATTTAAGACAAAACTTGATTATAAACAACATTTTTAGTTTCACCTCCAAGAGTAAGAATAAATAAATTCTGTGGTGAACCCACCCTTGAGCAAACAAAATAAAGTTATCTGTGGGAGAAACATGGTGATCTCAAATCAACTCCACAGTATTTAATAGACTGACCCTGTGACTTATTGATCGTGATTGAGAATGCAAGTCTCAAATTTTTTTTCAAAATTTTTCAATTTTTTCGCAGAGTAAGTAAGTATGT
>NW_026682396.1:0-6142 GCF_028640845.1 Ahaetulla prasina | reverse complement strand
AGATCAAAATTACCACTGTACTTGAAAAGACAAAACAAAAGATGATTTAGAAATAGCTGAGCTTCAGAAGAGATAAAAGGTAAAGGTGTCCTGCAGAATTTACTTCACTAGTTCTAGCCTTATTTATTAAATGTATATGGTGTCCATTTCACTGCCAAGTAACTCTGGCCGGCTTACAAACATCCTAAAAACAAAACATTAAAACATTAATATCGTGAGGGCAAGGAACAACGGATGGAAACCAATCAAGGAGAGAAGCAACTTGGAATTAAGGAGAAACTTCCTAACAGTGAGAACCATTAAGCAGTGGAACAGCTGCCCACCAGAAGTTGTGGGTGATCCATCACTGGAGGCTTTGAAGATGAGACTGGACAATCAATTTGTGTGACTTGGTATGAGATCTCCTGCTTGAGCAGGGGGCTGGACTAGAAGACCTCCAAGGTCCCTTCCAACTCTTGTTATTCTGTATTCTATTAAGAGTTTCCATTTTCCTCTATTCAAAAGCCCCGAAGGAGTTCTCAATAATAGAGCATAAACTCCACCTGCTGGCAATTCTCAACTGCAGCAGAGAAATTAGCTCCATCCATAGGTCATTCTAAATACAGGTTGTCCTTGACTTACGACCACAATTGCACCCCAAAGGTCTGTTCGGTTTGTTTGTGGATTACTTGCTATATAAAGGAGAACAAACTTTAGGCCAGATTATAATAAAATTACCCGGGTCTCTCCAGGTTCCACGAAGTAGGCGGTGATGCTTTGAAGGCCCGGGGCACGGCCCGAGAGCCACTGCACCCCGGCCAGGAGAACCTGTAGCAGGCTTTGCTGGGTGCGGATGTGATGGTAGGCTTTGCTGAAGGAGTGTGCGAGCCCCTGAGGAAGAACAAAGTGATTGTTGTTTATTTATTTGTTGTTGAAGTTCACCCAGCTGAAAGCAGGCTGGCCTCAGATAGAAAGTCCCTACAGAGAGTGGTGAGGACAGTAGAGATTATAGGATGCTCGCTTCCCATCATTCAGGATGCTGCTTATAAGCGCTACGTGTTTAGAGCCCAAAGCATTGTTAGAGACACCCCCCCCCCACACACACACTTCACGGTCTGTTTCTGTTGCTTCCCTCTGGGAGGAGGTTTCGAAATATTTCTAGCAGGACTACCAGATTCTTTAATGGCTTTGTTCCCTAGGCCATCTGTCTGCTAAACCTGCAAGATTTGTTTTTCTCGCCATGTACACATCTGAACTAGACTGTGTTGTTTCTCTGTGTCATATACGGTAATATATGTGGGCATATGCATAATTTCGTATTTATTTGTTTACTTATTTTGTCATGTTCATGTAGTGTCTATTGGAGGTGGTGACCTTTTGAGAGCTGTATGCAATGAAATTTCATTTTAATGTATGCCAATAGTGTACTTTCATTTATTTATTTTTTTATAAAAAAGTTTTATTTTTACAATCATATCAAACAGCTCATCCAATGTACAGTTATATACAATTAGTCGGGCTTGCCCAGTCACCACCCCCCTTTTTAACACTCTTCCCTCTTCTACCTTCTTCTACTTTCCAGACCTTCCTCTCCTTCTCTTATCTATATCCTCTCCTCCCTCCACCCTCCACCTTCCTTCTCCCTCTTCTATCCCTCTTCCTTCCTCTTCTCTTCTTTCCTACCTCCTCTCTCTTTTCTCCCTCCCCACCGTTCTAAAATGGTAGCTGGGCAGACCCGACCCTACATTAATTATATTTATACATCTTCAATAATCCCTGTACATTAACCATCACTCCATCCGATAGTGTACTTTCAAAGTAGCAATAAAGTTATTCTATTCTATTCTACTCTAGTCTAGTCGAATCTATGGAATTCTATGGAATTCTGGGAATGGAAGTCCACTCCTCTTAAAGCAGGCTGGCTTGGGAATTTTGGAAGTCAGAGTCCACTCCTTTTAAAGCACGCCAGCTGAGGAATTATGGGAGTGGAAGTCCACCCCTCTTAAAGCAGGCTGGCTGGGGAATTCTGGGAGTGGAAGTCCTCCCCTCTTAAAGCAGGTTGGCTTGGGAATTCTGGGAGTGGAAGTCCTCCCCTCTTAAAGCAGGCTGGCTTGGGAATTCTGGGAGTGGAAGTCCTCCCCTCTTAAAGCATGCTGGCTGGGGGATTCTGGGAGTGGAAGTCCTCCCCTCTTAAAGCATGCTGGCTGGGGGATTCTGGGAGTGGAAGTCCTCCCCTCTTAAAGCAGGCTGGCTGGGAAATTCTGGGAGTAGAAGTCCACTCCTCTTAAAGCATGCTGGCTGGGGAATTCTGGGAGTGGAAGTCCTCCCCTCTTAAAGCATGCTGGCTGGGGGATTCTGGGAGGGGAAGTCCTCCCCTCTTAAAGCAGGCTGGCTTGGGAATTCTGGGAGTGGAAGTCCTCTCCTCTTAAAGCATGCAGGCTGGGGGATTCTGGGAGTGGAAGTTCTCCCCTCTTAAAGCAGGCTGGCTGGGGGATTCTGGGAGTGGAAGTCCTCCCCACTTAAAGCAGGCTGGCTGGGGAATTCTGGGTATGGAAGTCCATCCCACTTAAAGCAGGCTGGCTGGGGGATTCTGGGAGTGGAAGTCCACCCCTCTTAAAGCATGGCTGGCTGGGGGATTCTGGGAGTGGAAGTCCTCCCCTCTTAAAGCATTGCTGGCTGGGGGATTCTGGGAGTCAGAGTCCATCCCTTTTAAAGACCATGAAGTTGAGAAACTTTACCTTGGACTTTTGTAAACTCCCTTAAAGGAGTAGCTCATGGGGTCTTTCTAACAAAATCAAGGCAAGCCACATTGCTGCCCCGCTTCTCCCCCATTCCTGGCTGCCGTGTTTAATTCCTACCTGGTAGTAACGGATCTCGTGGGGGACGAAGATGGTTTTTTCGTTCTTGTCCTGGAGGGTGTCCAGCCCGAGGATGCCAAAGACTCTTCTCCGGACATCTTCCAGCGGCAGCACCAGGAAGGAGCCCCTCTGCTCTTCTTTGGGGCGATCTGGGTTCCAGAAGTGGATATTCCCATGCAGCTGAACTCGGGGGACGTGGATGGGCTTGTCGTCCAAGGCGGCTGCAAAGCTGGAGGGGGGAGTGCGGGAGGGAAGAGAGGCTTTGGTGAGGCAACATCTGGGGATAGAAGCAGCTAAGGAGCAGCAGAAGAGGAGAGGGGCTGCCTCATAGCTTTTACCATGGGCAAAGGCAAAATAGCCTATGTCCCACCCATGGATGGATGGATGGATGGATCGAATGAACAAGGGTCCTTGAGTGGCTCAGACTGCTAATGCAGTCTGTTATTAACAGCAGCTGCCTGCAATTACTGCAGGTTCTAGTCCCACCAGGCCCAAGGTTGACTCAGCCTTCCATCCTTTATAAGGTAGGTAAAATGAGGACCCAGATTGTTGGGGACAATAAAAAATGACTTTGTATATAATATACAAATGGATGAAGACTATTGCTTGACTATAGTGTAAGCCGCCCTAAGTCTTCGGAGAAGGGCGGGGTATAAATGCAATTTTTAAAAAAAAGAACAGATGGATTGAAAAATTGATGTATCAATGATGAATGGATGGATGAATAGTTGGATGGATAGATGGATGGATTGATGAATAGATTGATGAGTGGATGGATGGATGGATGGATGGATGGATGGATGGATGGATGGATTGATGAGTGAGTGGATGGATGGATGGATGGATGGATAGATGGATTGATGAGTGGATGGATGCATGGATAGATGTATGGATAGATGTATGGATTTATGAGTAGATGGATGGATGGATGGATGGATGGATGGATGGATGGATTGATGAGTGGATTGATGAGTGGATGGATAGATGGATAGATGGATGGATTGATGAGTGGATTGATGAATGGATGGATAGATGGATAGTTGGATGGGTAGATGTATAGATTGATCAGTGGATTTATGAGTAGATGGATGAATGGATGGATGGATAGTTGGATGGATAGATGGATGGATTGATGAGTGAATAGATGGATGGATGGATAGTTGGATGGATAGATGGATGGATTGATGAAGGGATGGATGCATGGATAGGATGAACAGATGAATCGAAAAGTCTATGAATGGATGGATAGATGTGTCAAAGGATCAATGACTGGATGAAGGCATGGGAGAGCTGGATGGATAGATGGATGGATTGATGAGTGAATGGACAGATGGATGGATGGATAGAATGGAATAACAGAGTTGTGAGGGATCTTGGAGGTCTTCTAGTCCAACCCCCCGCCTTAGGCAGGAAGTCCTATACCATTTCAGACAAATGGTTATCCAATCTCTTCTTAAAAACGTCCAGTGTTGGAGCATTTACAACTTCTGGAGGCAAGTTGTTCCACTGGTTAATTGTTCTCACTGTCATGAAATTCTCCTTAATTCTAGGTTGCTTCTCTCCTTGGTTAGTTTCCATCCATTGCTTCTTCTCCTGCCTTCTAGGTCTTTGGAGAAGAGCTTGACCCCCTCTTCTTTGTGGCACCCCTTCAAATATTGCAACATGCTATCATGTCACCCCTAGTCCTTCTTTTCATGAAAAGAAAAGGATGGGTGAATTGATTAATGGATGGATGGATAGATAGTTGAGTAGATAGATGAATGGATGGATAGATGAGTAGATGAATGAATGGATGGATGGATAGATGAGTAGATGGATATGATGGATGGATGGATGAATGGATGGATGAGATGGATGGATGGATAGATGAGTAGATGATGAATGGGTGGATGGATAAGATGATGGATGGATGTGTTGATGAATGGATGAAATGGATGGATGGATGAGATGGATGCATTGATTAATGGATGGATGAGATGGATGGATGGGATGAATAGATGATTGAAAAATCAATGAATGGATGGAGAGATGGACCAAAGGATCAATGATTGGATGAATGGATGTATGGATGGATGCTCAGTGAGAGTCCCTTACCTGACTCCCGGCATATCCATGAAAAGGATCTGGTTGAGGAGATAAGGGGCGTCGTCTTCCGTGCAAGCCACATAGCGGAGGAGAATGTCTCCCCGCTCAGGGGCAATGACGTTGTATTCCAGAAGGGCGATGTAGGCGCTGACTTTCTTCTTGTCTCCATGGGCATCAGTGTCCTTGACAAGAGAGAGAGCAGGATGATCGCCCTAAATTATGGGGCCGTTTCACCCTAACCCCAACCCTAGAACCCTGGACTTGGAAAGGACCTTACAGTCCCTTGGACTTTAGATGTCCAGCACCATACTTGGAGAAGACTTATAGAACAGGGATCTCCAACCTTGGTCCCTTTAAGACTTGTGGACTTCAACTCCCAGAGTCCCTCAGCCAGCAAAGCTGGCTGAGGAACTCTGGGAGTTGAAGTCCACAAGTCTTAAAGACCAATATTTCTCAACCTTGGCAACTGAAGATGGGTGAACTTCAACTCCCAGAATTCCCCAGAAAAAAACTTGGCCCATAATGCAGTTTTCTCTCAGCTTGCAGATAGATATGTGGATTTTAATTCCCAGAACTGCCCAGCTAGAAGGCAAAAGGGACTTAATATAATATAATATAATATAATATAATATAATATAATATAATATAATATAATATAATATAATATAATATAATATAATATAATATAATATAATATAATATAATATAATATAATATAATATAATATAATATAATATAATATATAATATAATATAATATAATATAATATAATATAATATAATATAATATAATATAATATAATATAATATAATATAATATAATATAATATAATATAATATAATACAAATCAGAAAGCTCAAACTGCCCAAGGAGCTGCTGATTCAGTTCTACAGAGGAATTACTGAGTCTGTCATTTGCACCTCTAGAACTGTCTGGTTCGGTTCTGCAACCCAACAAGAAAGACACAGACTTCAAAGGATAATTAGAACTGCAGAAAAAATAATTGACGTTCTTCTTAAGGACCTACCCCTGGCCCTCAAACCTGGTTTGTCTTCTTCTTCTCGGTGCCATTCTGGGTCTGATGCTCCGTGAAAAGTCTGGTTGACGGATCTGTTGCGACCCAGGGCCCAAGAGGTAGTAGGAAACTCAGTCAATGTAAAACAAACAAACTTTATTCGAACAGCTGAGAATTACTTCATTCTCAGCGCGGTTCAACTAAA
>NW_026682395.1:0-6152 GCF_028640845.1 Ahaetulla prasina | reverse complement strand
GAGCCTTTGAGGATTTTTAGATAGGGAATTTTTAAGGGGAGGGAGGGTTAGGGCGGGTGTTGGGGGAAACCCGTCGGGGGGGGGGCATTTCCTGCATGTGCTCGCGGCGGTTATTTAATAGGTTCGAAGGTTATGGGGGAGGATTGCATTCCTTTTAGTGAGGGTGGTCCTATTTGTACGGTAAGTGGGAGGGGCAGATATGGCAGAAGTGAGGGCTCGTATCGTTTTTTGGGGGCGCGTGCTTGATGTTTGAAGGCGATCACGCGCCCCGATCCCTCAGACTTTTCCCGTTCCCCGGATGGTCAAAACCCTCACAGCCTAGGCCTCCAGTTGATGTTGTGCAACGCACGGTCCGTGGTCAATAAGCCCCCCCTAATCTTTGATCTTATCCAGGGGGGTGCCACGGACCTTATCGGTTAAAGCATTTTTTACTACCTATTCATCCGAACCAGTAATTAAAAAATGCTTAAAAAGTAAAAAAAAATAAAAAAAATCCCAAGATCACAGCTGTGCCGTGCGATCATCGGAACCAACAGTAGATGAGCTGTCTTAATGTTTTTAATTCTTCATTCACCATTTTGTACTGGTTATTAAAGAAATATGGTACAATAATATGAAAAAAATGTGAAATGATTTAATACTATTCTAATGAGACATAATCATGTCAGCAGTTGTGATTCTCCATTTGAGTAGCATGCTGTTCCTACTGCTCCCTATTTCAATCTGTTAGGAAGCATAGTGTCATCTTAATGGCCATAATAAAGTTATAGACTACGCAGCCAAACTTCTATGTAAAAATAGTCGTGCTATCGTAATATGGAGACTATTATGTCACCAATATCACAAAAGATGTCAAAAATCTGAGCTAATGGAGAAACTACACTGGCTATCTTGCATCAAGATCCTTCACACATCCATACCACCTGCAAGTGTGAACCTCCAGCAGAGATCCAAGGAATGTAGAAGCACCATACAGAATAGAAGGGAAGCAGACTGTTCTGCCTATTTCAACATAAAAGAGAAAAATGGGAATAGTTTTATTTCCTTCTGCAGAAATCTTGGACACCTGCTTGTTTCTTGGCAAATTATGCGAAGAACTCCCACACAAGGTACAAGGGAGCAGCAATGAGAAAGGCAGGAAAACTTGCCAAGTAAAGGAAGGGCCAAAACTACTAATGTAATAGTGATTTAGCCCACCATGCAATTAATATAACAACTACTATGTTTAATTCAGGGACTCGGTGGTTTAGTGGGTAAGATGCTGAGCTTGTCGATCGAAAGGTCGGCAGTTCGGCGGTTCGAATCCCTAGTGCTGCGTAACGGGGTGAGCTCCCATTACTTGTCCCAGCTTCTGCCAACCTAGCAGTTCAAAAGCACGTAAAAAATGCAAGTAGAAAGATAGGGACCACCTTTGGTGGGAAGGTAACAGCGTTCCATGCCCCTTTGGCTTTGATTCATGCCGGCCACATGACCACAGAGATGTCTTCTGACAGCACTGGCTTTTTGGCTTTGAAACGGAAATGAGCACCACCCCCTAGAGTTGGGAATGACTAGCACGTATGTGT
This sequence comes from Ahaetulla prasina, assembly GCF_028640845.1. Lineage (NCBI taxonomy): Eukaryota > Metazoa > Chordata > Lepidosauria > Squamata > Colubridae > Ahaetulla > Ahaetulla prasina. Next base: position 4,587 of record NW_026682395.1, on the reverse strand, counting down.
AAGGGGAACCTTTACCTTTACGTTTTATGTTTAATTCAGGGTTTTACAAGCATATCCCATCTCAACTGATAGCAATAGCACTTAGACTTATATAATGCTTTACAGTGCTTTACAGCCCTCTAAAGTGGTTTATCCAGAGTCAGTATATTGCCCCCAACAATTTGGGTCCTCATTTTACCCATCTCAGAAGGATGGAAGGCTGAGTCAACCTTGCACCTGGTGAGATTTGAACTGCCAAATTGCAGGCAGCTGGCAGGCAGCAAAAGTAGCCTGCAGTACTGCACTCTAAGCACTGCGCCACCACGGCTCATGAATCAGGCATCTGAACCTTCGGTCTGATTTCATTTGCTCTAGCAAGACAACTCTTCCTAGCTTATACAAGCAGAAGACATCTTCCATGTCATCAGGGCTGTCACGTCAGTTTTGCAGAAGTACTGCATTTGAAGCTACTTTCTTTTAACTCTTGTTGTGTTTCTTTAACATAACATAACAAGAGTAATCTTATTGGTTTAGGAGGGGAACATAACTTTTACACTCAAGTTCTTAGGGCCAAACAAAAACATAAGTAGAAACCTTCTGGGCTATACCAATATCCACCATTGGTCTTCCCAAGTTCTCTGGCAAGTGTACAAACAGTGCTTCAAAGCAAAAGCTGGTTCCACTGTTGCATAAGTGTACAATATTTTATTCTGTATCTGCTGGGTAATCCAATCTTTAAAGAGTTTAAGAGAAAAAAAATTGGCAGACATTTTATTATAGCCTATCTTCCCGTTCTCCCTTCCTAAGCTGTTTTTCCTTTTTTAAAAACAAAAAGGTTACTGTTGCTCCTGTATGTACTCTGCTCTGGTCAACTTTCCTGATATAGATCAGATGTATTCTGATTACAGATCCCAGAAATACCAAGCAGCCAGATTGCCTAAAGCAGCATTTTTCAAACATTTTCAGGTCACTGTTAATTTAAAAAAAAATCCAGAATCCTTGTTTGAGAGCCAAAGCTGTAGCGATTTAAAAAGAAAAGAAAAAAGGCAGGTTCAAGTGAATTATTTTTTGTTGCCCTCAGTCCCTCACAGAGCCCCCATAAAGTTCATGCAGAACCTAGATTCTGCAGATCCCAATTTGAAAATCCTAGTGTGGAGACTTTTTTTTTTTAAAAAAAGATCATCCCTCATCATACTCAAGTTTTCTTCCTCATTTCCTCCTTTTCTGTAACTCTTAACTTCTTATCAACTCAACAAGGATTCTAAATATTTAGAAGATCAGGTTTCAATACTCCTTTTTCACTATTGTTCCCATGTAACTGTGCATGCTAATTATAACACTGACTCTCAAGATTTATCTCCTTTCATACACAGGTCTTCTATGGATTTATCACTCCCTTTTTAAAACATCTAAGTTAGTGACAGGGACGCGGTGGTGACCTTGTCAATCAAAAGGTCAGCAGGTCAGCAGTTCGAATCCCTAGTGTTGTATAACAGGGTGAGCTCCCGTTACTTGTCCCAGCTTCTGCCAACCTAGCAGTTCGAAAGCACGTAAAAAATGCAAGTAGAAAGATAGGAACCACCTTTGGTGGGAAAGTAACAGCATTCCGTGTGCCTTTGGCATTGAGTCATGCCGGCCACATGACCACAGAGACATCTTCAGACAGTGCTGGCTCTTTGGCTTTGAAATGGAGATGAGCACCGCCCCCTAGAGTCGGGAACGACTAGCACGTATATGCGAGGGGAATGTTTACCTTTTTTAAGTTAGTGACATCACCAGAACTTGTGGTCATGAATTCCCCAGGTTAATTAGAATAGAATAGAATAGAATAGAATAGAATTTTATTGGCCAAGTGTGATTGGACACACAAGGAATTTGTCTTGGTGCATATGCTCTCAGTGTACATAAAAGAAAAGATACGTTCATCAAGGTACAACATTTACAACACAATTGATGATCAATATATCAATATAAATCATAAGGATTGCCAGCAACAAGTTACAGTCATACAGTCATAAGTGGAAAGAGATTGGTGATGGGAACTATGAAACGATTAATAGTAGTGCAGATTCAGTAAATAGTCTGACAGTGTTGAGGGAATTATTTGTTTAGCAGAGTGATGGCCTTCGGGAAAAAACTGTTCTTGTGTCTAGTTGTTCTGGTGTGCAGTGCTCTATAGCGTCGTTTTGAGGGTAGGAGTTGAAACAGTTTATGTCCAGGTTATGAATGGTGAATTATGAATTATGAATTATGAATGGTGAGAAGTATTTTCCTTTGTAAATATCTAATCATCCTCACTAGATTATTTTGATCCATTTTGATCCATTTACATGTCTTTGTTATACTTTTATTTATTTATTTATTTATTTATTATTTAGATTTTTATACCGCCCTTCTCCCGAAGGACTCAGGGTGGTGTACAGCCAAATTAAAACAATACAATATACAATTTTAAAACAACAGATTAAAATAACATATTCTATAATGGCCGAAAAATTTAAAAACCATCAAATTTGACCCAATAAAACAGAATACCCAATTTAAAATTATTAAAATTCAAAACATTCAAAATTTAAAAATTAAGAATTAAGCCAGTCCCGCTTGGATGAACAAGTACGTTTTCAATTCACGGCGAAAGGTCCGAAGGTCAGGTAATTGACACAAACCAGGGGCAAGTTCGTTCCAGAGGGTAGGTGCTCCTACAGAGAAGGCCCTTCCCCTGGGGGCCGCCAGCCGGCATTGCTTTTGGTGAAGGGAAGGGGAGAAAATAAGCAATATGTACTTTGTTAGATCAGCCCTTGAATTCCCAGCCAGCATGATTTTGGGCAGGTTGGTTGGTGATTCTGGAGATCAATCTGAATGACATTAGGTTGAAGGAAGCTGTTCTACAATTTGGAATTGGCACTTTTTCATCATATAGTTTGTTTCATCATATAATATTGTTTCAGTTCTGCAGTTTCTTCCATGTTTCTGTGAGTTGAAGAAAGGAAGAAAGGAAAACAGGAGCCTGTCAGATTTGCTGAAGTAGCATTCCAGTTGTCCAGATGAATTGACCAATAGTTGTTGTTTTTTTGAGTTAGGAATTATAGAAGAGCAACGCCTGGAGAGTTACAGGTTCACCATCCTTAAAGTAAACCTACTGAATGTCCCTCTAAAACAGGGTCTCCAACCTTGGCAACTTTAAGACTTGTGGACTTCAACTCCCAGAGTTCCTCAGCCAGCTTTGTTGGCTGAGGAACTCTGGAGGTTGAAGTCCACAAGTCTTAAAGTTGCCAAGATTGGAGACCCCTGCTCTGAAAGAGTGTATCTCAATCTCAGCAACAAGATGCATAGATTTCAACACCCAGAATTCTTGTAAACAATTATATCATTATACCATTATACCCTTTGTTTGTATACAATGCTAAACATGGCAGCAGAGAACTTGTAGATTTTTTATTAGAGGTTACCCATTACCGTTCCTGTCCTAATGTTCCCTTTGATTGTATACAATTTCATATAGTTCTTACATACTTATGGTTATATATATGCTTATATATCATATAGTGCTTATGCTTATATATAATGTTGTGACAAATAAAATAAATAAAATAAAATAAATAAAATTCTCAAATGATCCTTTTTAAACAAAACTAAGCTGCAAGGACTGCAGAAAAGTCAGTATGTAGCTGTTTAAGCATTTCTGTACTGTTTTCCTATTCCTTTGCCCCAAATGCCTAGCAAGTTTAAAATGACGTCATACCATCTGTCTTCTATACATTGACATTAGAAGAAATCTTTTCGAATTCTAATCTGGCTCTTTAAGATGGGCTGCCCAATGTAAGCAGATAAGAGTTGTTCTTAGAAGACCGGTTGCCATTTGACTAAATACATTTGTTGCCAGCTGGAAACAAATGGCTCTCCTTAAGATGCTGGGTGCCACATCTCTTTAAATCCCTCCTCCACAACTTCAGCTGTTTTTCTATGAACTCAGGCTACTTAGTCAAGCTGAGAATGGTCTAATTTGGAATACACAATTTGTTCCTAATGTGCATTTTAACAGCCAGATTTTGTTTTCAGGTGTGTAATTAATTTCTTAGCATGATCCCTCTCTTTAAAAAAAAACTGCAAACAAGCAACTTCTGCATTTCAAGCTTGATGAAAATATTATTGAGTCCAGCAAAAAACCGAGGCCCTAAATGAATCCTCCAAGCGTATGTAAAGGGACAATAAAATGCTGGCCTATTTTCCAATAAGGATTTCCAAAAGCATCATACGCTGTGATATAAAAAGTTAAATGAAGCAAAACATATAATGTGATAAAATAATACATTTGATTTCTTTGCCTGTTGGCAGTGTGACCAATTGTAAAATTGGATAGGGCTCATATGTCTTTAACAGCTGTGCAGAACAGAACATTTCAGTAGATATTGCTTGTCCTGTAAGTAAACATCTTGCTGATCTAAAAAAAAAAAAAGGTTCAATTCACTTAATAGCCTGGAATCCCATCTGTAAAAGATTGCAACACAGGGGTGAAATCCAGCAAGTTCTGACAAGTTCTGGAGAACTGATAGCGGAAATTTTGAGTAGTTCAGAGAACGGGCAAAAAGCATCTCTGGCTGGCCCCAG
>NW_026682394.1:0-6152 GCF_028640845.1 Ahaetulla prasina | reverse complement strand
TTATTTTTGTAATGGCTATTTTGTTAGTCCGTATTTTGTGGCATCCAAGGAGAAAACTGCATACCTTCATGCAGTGACATTAAAAAACTAAACTGTTTTCCCCAAAATAAGACATCCCCTGATAATAAGCCTAATCTGGCTTTTGAGCGCATGGCAATAAGGCCAAGTGCTTATTTCAGGGTTCAAAGAATATAAGACAGGGTCTTATTTTTAGGAAAACACGGTAGTGTTGCTTTTTCATGATACCCTGGTTTCATCTCTCTTTTGTTGACTCAAAATTGCATTCCTTATTAAAAGGTTGCATGGTTTTTATTTTTTAACTGGAGTAGGAAAGAGCTTAGGAATTTTGTCTATGATGACAAAATATATGCAATTCAGATAGGCAAAGTAAAAATGGATGCAGTCTTTTACAAATAGCATAAAAAACAGATTGTAGTATCCATCTAAAAAATTTTCCTCATCTCTTGGGTAAAATACATTTCCCCAATCATTATTTCTCAATTTTCTTTTGAGATTCCCCACCACCACCACCACTGGAAAAAAATGACTATTGAAATTTTTAAAAGGAAAAAACAAAAACAAAAGAAGAAACGCAACTTAACTTGTGACAAGTTTTCTTCTATAAAATAGAAGTATTCTGTTCCATATTGCCAGAAGCTTATTTTATCTTTCCACTAAGTTATATTGATCTTCCACAATGTAGTCCTCCCCAGAATACTGGATTTCAACACTTAGAATTCTCCAAATACTACAGAGAGAAAAGAATTATTCCTGCACAACTTGCAGATAAGTTCTGGTTGAAGTAATATCAGTTATATCACACAGAAAATAGGCGAGATACAGAAAAAGTTGACAGTTCTTTAATGTTCTCTGTGGCAACGACCGGAGCGCATGGGAACGTTTAGAGGGCGCCGGTTTTCAATCCGCTTATCTACGCTTCCTGGTAAAATACATGGGAAATCCCATTGGCGGAAAATCCACTTAGGGTTAGGGTTAGCCTTGAATTCGGACAGGAAAACGGAGGGTGGCAACGAATTCGGAGCGCATGGGAACGTTAGGAGGGCGCCGGTTTTCAACCGCTTATCTACGCTTCTGGTAAAATACATGGGAAATCCCATTGGCGGAAAATCCACTTAGGTTAGGGTTAGCCCTTGAATTCGGACAGGAAAACGGAGGGTGGCAACGACCGGAGCGCATGGGAACGTTTAGAGGGCGCTTTTTCGAATCCGCTTATCACGCTTTCTGGTAAAATACATGGGAAATCCCATTGGCGGAAAATCCACTTAGGGTTAGGGTTAGCCTCCTGAATTCGGACAGGAAAACGGAGGGTGGCAACGACGGAGCGCATGGGAACGTTAGAGGGCGCTTTTGAATCCAGCTTATCTATGTTTCCTGGTAAAATACATGGGGAAATCCCATTGTCGGGAAAATCCACTTAGGTTAGGGTTAGCCTCCTGAATTCGGACAGGAAAACGGAGGGTGGCAACGACCGGAGCGCATGGGAACGCTTAGGAGGGCGTTTTCAATCCGCTTATCTACGCTTCCTGGTAAAATACATGGGAAATCCCATTGGCGGAAAATCCACTTAGGTTAGGGTTAGCCTCCTTGAATTCGACAGGAAAACGGAGGGTGGCAACGACCGGAGCGCATGGGAACGCGAGGGCGCCGGTTTTCGAATCCGGCTTATCTATGTTTCCTTGTAAAATACATGGGGAAATCCCATAGGCGGGAAAATCCACTTAGGGTTAGGTTAGCCTCCTGAATTCGGACCGGAAACCGGAGGGTGGCAATGAATTGGGAGCGCATGGGAAGGTTTAGGAGGGCGCCTTTTCAACCGCTTATCTACGCTTCCTGGTAAAATACATGGGAAATCCCATTGGGAAAATCCACTTAGGTTAGGGTTAGCCTTGAATTCGGACAGGAAAACGGAGGGTGGCAACGACCGGAGCGCATGGGAACGCTTAGAGGGCGCGGTTTTCAATCCGCTTATCTACGCTTCCTGGTAAAATACATGGGAAATCCCATTGGCGGAAAATCCACTTAGGGTTAGGGTTAGCCTCCTGAATTCGGACAGGAAAACGGAGGGTGGCAACGAATTCGGAGCGGGAACGCTTAGGAGGGCGCGTTTTGAACCGCTTATCTACGCTTCTGGTAAAATACATGGGAAATCCCATTGGTGAATTCGGACAGGAAAACGGAGTGTGGCAATGAATTCGGAGCGCATGGGAACGTTAGAGGGCGCTTTTGAATCCGCTTATCTACGCTTCCTGGTAAAATACATGGGAAATCCCATTGGCGGAAAATCCACTTAGGTTAGGGTTAGCCTTGAATTCGGACAGGAAAACGGAGGGTGGCAACGACCGAGCGCATGGGAACGCGAGAGGCCGGTTTTAACCGCTTATCTACGTTTCCTGGTAAAATACATGGGGAAATACCATTGGCGGGAAAATCTACTTAGGGTTAGGGTTAGGCCTCCTTCAATTCGGACAGGAAAAGGGAGGGTGGCAACGAATTCGGAGCACATGGGAACGTTTAGGAGGGCACCGGCTTTTCGAATCCGGCTTATCTACGTTTCCTGGTAAAATACATGGGGAAATCCCATTGGCGGGAAAATCCACTTAGGGTTAGGGTTAGGCCTCCTTGAATTTGGACAGGAAAATGGAGGGTGGCAACAAATTCGGAGCACATGGGAACGTTAAGAGGCTTCCGGGTTTTCGAATCCAGCTTATCTACGTTTCCTGGTAAAATACATGGGGAAATCCTATCGGCGGGAAAATCCACTTAGGGTTAGGGTTAGGCCTCCTTGAATTCGGACAGGAAAACGGAGGGTGGCAACGAATACGGAGCGCATGGGAACGAGAGGGCGCTTTTCAATCCGCTTATCTACGCTTCCTGGTAAAATACATGGGAAATCCATATGGAAAATCCACTTAGGTTAGGGTTAGCCTCCTGAATTCGGACAGGAAAACGGAGGGTGGCAACCACGGAGCGCATGGGAACGTTTAGGAGGGCGCCGGCTTTTCGAATCCGGCTTATCTACGTTTCCTGGTAAAATACATGGGGAAATCCCATTGGCGGGAAAATCCACTTAGGGTTAGGGTTAGCCCTCCTTGAATTCGAACAGGAAAGTGGAGGGTGGCAACGAATTCAGAGCGCATGGGAACGTTTAGGAGGGCGTTGGGTTTTCGAATCCGGCTTATCTACGTTTCCTGGTAAAATACATGGGGAAATCCCATTGGCGGGAAAATCCACTTAGGGTTAGGCCTCCTTGAATTCGGACAGGAAAATGGAGGGTGGCAACGAATTCGGAGCGCATGGGAACGTTTAGGAGGGCTCCGGCTTTTCAAATCCGGGTAATCTACGTTTCCTGGTAAAATACTTGGGGAAATTCCATTGGCGGGAAAATCCACTTAGGGTTAGGGTTAGGCCTCCTTCAATTCGGACAGGAAAACGGAGGGTGGCAACGAATTCGGAGCGCATGGGAACGTTTAGGAGGGCGTTGGGTTTTCGAATCCGGCTTATCTACGTTTCCTGGTAAAATACATGGGGAAATCCCATTGGCGGGAAAATCCACTTAGGGTTAGGGTTAGGCCTCCTTGAATTCGGACAGGAAAACGGAGGGTGGCAACGAAATCGGAGCTCATGGGAACGTTTAGGAGGGCGCGCCGAACCGCTTATCTACGTTTCCTGGTAAAATACATGGGGAAATCCCATTGGCGGGATAATGCACTTAGGGTTAGGGTTAGGCCTCCTTGAATTCGGACAGGAAAGCGGAGGGTGGCAACGAATTCGGAGCGCATGGGAACGTTTAGGAGGGCGTTGGGTTTTCGAATCCGGCTTATCTACGTTTCCTGGTAAAATACATGGGGAAATCCCATTGGCGGGAAAATCCACTTAGGGTTAGGGTTAGGCCTCCTTGAATTCGGACAGGAAAACGGAGGGTGGCAACGAATTCGGAGCGCATGGGAACGTTTAGGAGGGCGTCGGGTTTTCAACCGCTTATCTCACGCTTCCTGGTAAAATACATTGGGAAATCCCATTGGCGGGAAAATCCACTTAGGGTTACGGTTAGCCTCCTGAATTCGGACAGGAAAACCGAGGGTGGCAACGAAATCGGTGCTCATGGGAACGTTTAGGAGGGAGTTGGGTTTTCGAATCCCGCTTATCTACCTTTCCTGGTAAAATACATGGGGAAATCCCATTGGCGGGAAAATCCACTTAGGGTTAGGGTTAGCCTTGAATTCGGACAGGAAAACGGAGGTGGCAACGACCGGAGCGCATGGGAACGCTTAGGAGGGCGCCGCTTTCAACCGCTTATCTACGCTTCCTGGTAAAATACATGGGAAATCCCATATGGAAAATCCACTTAGGTTAGGGTTAGGCCTCCTGAATTCGGACAGGAAAACGGAGGGTGGCAACGACCGGAGCGCATGGGAACGTTTAGGAGGGCGCCGAACCGCTTATCTACGTTTCCTGGTAAAATACATGGGGAAATCCCATTGGCGAGAAAATCCACTTAGGGTTAGGGTTAGGCCTCCTTCAATTCGGACTGGAAAACGGAGGGTGGCAACGAATTCGGAGCCCATGGGAACGTTTAGGAGGGCGCTGGCTTTTCGAATCCGGCTTATCTTCGTTTCCTGGTAAAATACATGGAGAAATCCCATTGGCGGGAAAATCCACTTAGGTTTAGGGTTAGGCCTCCGTGAATTCGGACAGGAAAATAGAGTGTGGCAACGAATTGGGAGCGCATGGGAACGTTTAGGAGGGCGCCGGCTTTTCGAATCCGGCTTATCTATGTTTCCTTGTAAAATACATGGGGAAATCCCATTGGCGGGAAAATCCACTTAGGTTTAGGGTTAGGCCTCCGTGAATTCGGACAGGAAAATAGAGTGTGGCAACGAATTGGGAGCGCATGGGAACGTTTAGGAGGGCGACGGTCAACCGCTTATCTACGCTTCCTGGTAAAATACATGGGAAATCCCATTGGCGGAAAATCCACTTAGGTTAGGGTTAGGCCTCTTGAATTCGGACAGGAAAACGGAGGGTGGCAACGAATTCGGAGCGCATGGGAACGTTTAGGAGGGCGCGGCTTTTCAACCGCTTATCTACGCTTCCTGGTAAAATACATGGGAAATCCCATTGGCGGAAAATCCACTTAGGTTAGGGTTAGGCCTCTGAATTCGGACAGGAAAACGGAGGGTGGCAACGAATCGGAGCGCATGGGAATGTTTAGAGGGCGCTTTTGAACCGCTTATCTACGCTTCCTGGTAAAATACATGGGAAATCCCATTGGCGGAAAATCCACTTAGGTTAGGGTTAGGCCTCCTTGAATTCGGACAGGAAAACGGAGGGTGGCAACGAATTCGAGCGCATGGGAACGCGAGAGGCGCCGCTTTTCAATCCGCTTATCTACGCTTCCTGGTAAAATACATGGGAAATCATTGGCGGAAAATCCACTTAGGGTTAGGGTTAGCCTCTGAATTCGGACAGGAAAACGGAGGGCAACGAATTCGAGCGCATGGGAACGTTTAGAGGGCGCTTTTTGAACCGCTTATCACGCTTCCTGGTAAAATACATGGGAAATCCCATTACGGAAAATCCACTTAGGTTAGGGTTAGGCCTCCTGAATTCGGACAGGAAAACGGAGGGTGGCAACGAATTGGAGCGCATGGGAACGTTTAGGAGGGCGCGTCAATCCGCTTATCTACGTTTCCTGGTAAAATACATTGGGAAATCCCATTGGCGGGAAAATCCACTTAGGGTTACGGTTAGGCCTCCTGAATTCGGACAGGAAAACGGAGGGTGGCAACGACCGGAGCGCATGGGAACGTTTAGGAGGGCGCTTTTGAACCGCTTATCTACGTTTCCTGGTAAAATACATGGGGAAATCCCATTGGCGGGAAAATCCACTTAGGGTTAGTTAGCCTTGAATTCGGACAGGAAAACGGAGGGTGGCAACGAATTCGGAGCGCATGGGAACGTTTAGGAGGGCGCCGGCTTTTCGAATCCGGCTTATCTACGTTTCCTGGTAAAATACATGGGGAAATCCCATTGGCGGGAAAATCCACTTAGGGTTAGGGTTAGGCCTCCGTGAATTCGGACAGGAAAACGGAGTGTGGCAACGAATTCGGAGCGCATGGGAACGTTTAGGA
>NW_026682393.1:0-6631 GCF_028640845.1 Ahaetulla prasina | reverse complement strand
TTGTATCCCACCACTGCCCCATCCCCATCTCTTTTGAAATTCTTGCCTCCAAAGTTGTGCAGGGATTCCTTCTCCCGATGTTTTGTGAAGCCATTCTGTACTACCAGAACCACTCAGAACCTGCTGAATTTCACATCTGGGACAGGGATGTCAAACTAGCAGTGTCACGTGACATATCATGACTTCCTCCCCTTGGCTAATCCGGGCTTGGCCGGATGTGACGCATCTGGCCCACAGGCCACAAGTTTGACAGCCCTGGTATAGGACCTGACATCCAACAATGCAGAACAACACCGCTGTTAAAGTCACTGCATTAGTTACCAAAAGGTTTCTGAGCACAGTTTAATGTGCTAATCATCATCTATAGCTCTGTATGATGTAGCACCAGGTTACATCAGAACCACTTCAATAAGTCAGGAAAGTTTCCCATTCCAGGAAAGACACAGTAAGATGACCTACTAAGAATCCCAGAGAATCTCAACTAGCTTCTTCTGTTGTGCCCCCATCCCCATCTCTTTTGAAATTCTTGCCTCCAAAGTTGTGCAGGGATTCCTTCTCCCGATGTTTTGTGAAGCCATTCTGTACTACCAGAACCTCTCAGAACCTGCTGAATTTTATCTGGGACAGGGATGTCAAACTAGCAGTGTCACGTGACATATCATGACTTCCTCCCCTTGGCTAATCCGGGCTTGGCCGGATGTGACGCATCTGGCCCACAGGCCACAAGTTTGACAGCCCTGGTATAGGACCTGACATCCAACAATGCAGAACAACACCGCTGTTAAAGTCACTGCATTAGTTACCAAAAGGTTTCTGAGCACAGTTTAATGTGCTAATCATCATCTATAGCTCTGTATGATGTAGCACCAGGTTACATCAGAACCACTTCAATAAGTCAGGAAAGTTTCCCATTCCAGGAAAGACACAGTAAGATGACCTACTAAGAATCCCAGAGAATCTCAACTAGCTTCTTCTGTTGTGCCCCCATCCCAGAGGTATTCAGCAGGTTCTGACCAGTTCTGGAGAACTGGTAGCAGAAATTTTGAATAGTTTGGAGATAAACTAAACTAAACTAAATACCACCGTTGACTGGCCCTGCCCCCATCTATTCTCTGCTTCTCGAGTCCCAGCTGATCGGGAGGAAATGGGAATTTTGCAGTAACCTTCCCCTGGAGTGGGGAAGGGAGTGGAGATTTTACAGTATCCTTCCCTTGCCACGCCCATCAAGCCACACCGACTATGCCATGCCACGCCCACCAAGCCACACTCACAGAACCAGTAGTAAAATTTTTTGAATCCCACCACTGCCCCATCCCCATCTCTTTTGAAATTCTTGCCTCCAAAGTTGTGCAGGGATTCCTTCTCCCCGGTGTTTTGTGAAGCCATTCTGTACTACCAGAACTGATCATGTAATGGTGAGTGTTTTATGGGGAGTTATGAACTTTTACACTTCTTATTCTATTATAGGCCACACAAAATCTACTGTATATATTGGAGCAGTTTAGAAAAGTTATAAAATACATAAAGCCCTGAAGTCATAAATATTAGCAGATGTCAAAAACGTAGCCAGGAGTTGATCCATGTAAAGGATATGCTGCATTAAATAAACTGAGCAACTTGCAACATTTCTTTTTTTTAAAAACAGGACATTATGGAACCCAGAAGCACAGTTAATTGATTACTTCTTAACCAATTAATCCCATAATGAAAAAGTCCGACTGCATGTTCATGAAGAGTTTCTTCTCCAAAGACACTAATGAAGTATGGGATGCTTCATACCAGAGTGATATTATTTTGGACTATTAACCTATATTGGAAAAAAGGCACAGTGTCTCTACTGGCCTAAGCAAATTTACCGGTGCTTGTTGATTAAGAACTGAATAATCTACATTGCTGCTTATGCTGATAAAAATCACAGAGCCCATTAACTGCTAAATCGAACGTACTGCCATTTTAAAAAAAATACCCTCAACCTGCTTTATGTCTCTTTTAGCTAGCATATGTGGTTTTGTGTGTGTGAGAGTGTCTATACACACACATATGCATACATACTTGTACATACACACACTCACTCAGAGATACTTTGACACTATCAAACTATTTTTAGTTTCCTTCTGGGTATGTTTAGAACAAGCTTTTACTGTTACCATGCTGCTATGGTGACTGTATCCATGTAAATTGTTATGTTTATAGTTTTAAACACTTCCAAGGGCAAAGGCAATTAGCCTCGTAGCTTTTAATGTTACTGATGTTTTTTTAAATATTATTTTCAACTCTACTCCCTTTAGGACCTTTCTAAGCTGGTCACAAATGATTTGGGAACTTACATGTGAAGGCTTTGCTTTCTGGTAATGGAATGTCTGGAGAGACAGGAAGATTCGACTTTCCAATGGAGGCATGGCTGAAGAAAGGAATAAATGGGAAATCCACTTTCCAGTTTAGTTCTTCAACGGCAAGCTATTAAACTGGTCACTTGGAAGCTTTTTCAATTCACTACTTTAACAATGCGCAAAACCCACAGAGCTTCATATGCGTTGCCATTAACATGCACTTGAACATTGAACGTTGAATGATTTACCCAGCAATAGCTTCTTCCAGAACTGTTTTGTGTTACTTAACGGTATTTGAGCCTGATTTGATTTTCAGGCACTGCTGAATCCTAAATTTAGACACTAGTCACCCTGAATGATACATGATGGGTCACTTTCCCAGTTCTCCCTAGCAACCAGCCTACTTCTTTCTCTTGCTATGAGTGGTGGCAAAACACAAAAAAAGGAAGAACAAAGAACACGATGTGTCTTTTCTGTTGCTATTCTAATAGGGACCTTGGTTAACCCAAAATATATTCACAACTGTTACACAATCTTCAGCAATATATTATATGGTCTTCATTAGTCAGGAAGATACCCTACTTAGAAGTTTATACGGAATGCTCAAAATTCTTAAAAAGAGGATTTCTGAGGAAGAAAGGGTGATTTTACATCTCTGGGTCAGTTTTCTTCAGTCCTTAGTGAAAAAAGTTATATTTACAAAACGATGGTTAGAACTTTGATTTTGGAAAGTTACAAATGGGCTAAGAGTCTAGATCAGGGGTGAAATCTACTTACCTTCCCTACCAGTTTGGATGTGTATGCACCGACCCTCTACGCATGTACAAACCCTTCTGTGCATGCGCAGAGGGTAAAAAACAGGTTACTTCTTGGTTAAAACCAGGAAGTAATGACAACCAGGCAGGTGGGCGGAGCCTCGAGGCACCATCACTACCGGCTCTCCAAACTACTGGCCATCATTGTTACCGACTCGGCCGAACTGGTCTGAACCAGAAGCATTTCACCCCTGGTCTAGATGGATTTGAAATAAGATTTTGGAATTAATTAAAAGAATACTTCCCGTGGGAAAATACTTTTGATTTGATCTTTCTTTAAAAAAATGATAATGATGAGACTTTGAAGGTTGGAGGGAACTAGAAGGAACTAAAGATTACAATTAAAGAAGTAGAACAGTTAAATTTGTTGTGCTAACACAGAGTGGAGCAAAATATTTTAAGATTGGACATACTGAAGGACATTTTTGAACAACTGACCCAGAAGTTAAATTTTAACAGTGTCTATAGATAGTATATTGAAAAGATGTTATAGAAGAGGAACAAATTTTACTAGATAAGGCTAAGACTGATCTGAAAGTGTATTTAAAAATGACAGGCTCCAAGAATAATATGGAAAAAGAGGCTACACTGGACATACAAAATTAACTGGTTTATGTGTTGTTGTTTTTTAATTATTAAAAGGAAAAAACAAACAGAATGACCTGAATAACTTTCCTATAATGAATTTACAAAAGAGATTTGTTAAAGCTTTGAAGAATTTTCTGAGAAGGGACAAAGAAAAAATAAAAAGGAATCAAGTTCTAGGGCATTGTTTGAAATATCAAGATTGTTAGCAGGAAGGAATATAAAGTTGGTTTATTGGATCAAATTTAAAATAGATATGTTATCTCTGTAACCCTTAATGGTCTTTTGCTGATCAATACTGAAGCTGAGAGCTTTAAAGATTTGTTTATAGATAAGAGATAGGATATGGGAAGAAAAACTAATTCGTTTCATTTTAAAAGAAGCTGATATTTTGCTAAAACTGTTCATAGTTTTTGTAATGAAGAATGAAGTCATTTATTTACTCTTTTCTTTTTCTTTACTATGTTCTTACTTTTCCTTTCTTATATGTTATTTTCTGCACTTGCTATTTTCTTTTTTATGTTTTGTTTGCATTAGTTTTTATCTTTTTAACTATAAAAACTTGCAGAAGGGAAATATAAACTTTACCAGAAGAAAAGGAAAATATAATTAATTTAAAATGGAATTAACATTTATAAACTGAACAATGCCAAGGCTGTAGGTCCTAAAAACTCAGAACTCCATTGAACATAGGTTTTACTTTTGAATAAACTTGCATGGACATATGCAAAAATTGTACATACACAAACAGTATTGTTATTAATAGGTCTATTTCTACTACAAAATTAAACCCCACTTTTCAAAAGTTATTCATAATGGACTTGTTTAAACAGCTTTTTAAAAAATTCCTGGGAAGAGTCACCATAGGGCTATGATTTTCTGTAAAACAAGAGTTTTCACACTGGAGTATGTGGGCCTGAACAGAGGCCATGAAGAAATCTGGGGGGAATGAGATATTGTGAAATTTTGGGGGGAAAATTGCAGAGGTAGTATTCAGCAGGTTCTGACCAGTTCTGTAAAACCAGTAGCAGAAATTTTAAGCAGTATGGAGAACTGGTGAATACCACTTTTGACTGGTCCCACCCCCATCTATTCTTTGCCTCCAGAGTCCCAGCTGATCAGGAGGAAATGGGGATTTTGCAGTAACCTTCCCCTGGAGTGGGGAGGGAATGGAGATTTAACAGTATCCTTCCCTGCCACGCCCACCAAGCCACACCATGCTCACCAAGCCACGCCCACAGAACCGGTAATAAATTTTTTTGAATCCCACCACTGGGGAAATGGCTTTAAAACTGTAAACAAATTTAGTGCTTGTCAAGAGAATGATCTAATGGGCTAGGAAGAGGGAAGGGAAGGCAAATTCATCTTACTTTTATGTTAAATTACATTTCCATTGAATTTATTGTACAAGAAAACATTTGTATGTATTTTAAATGCAAAATTAAAAACAGAACAAAATTAATGTTCTGTGCATTAATTATGAACTGATTTTTTTTAAAAAGACGGATTGACTATGAATGTCTAATACGGAACATCCTGTATAAACAAAGTAGCTGAATTAAGTTTGGAAATGCAAATATGTGGAGACTCTTTGTTCTCTCTTAACATTCTTTGTTCTCCCTGAAAAAACAAGGTAGCATGATAATAGGAAAGTTGAGGTCAGTAATTCCAGTATTAGTTACCTTTAATCTGTGTTTCCAACACGTTAGGATCAACTGAGCAAGGGATAAGAGATTTGGACATTTCTAGAATTCTGTTTTCATTTTGCCATTATGGGGTATTAAGTGTAGATTAATGAGAACAAAATGAATTTCAACAAATGTAGAATCAGGCTACAGTATAACAAAATTGACAAAAGTGAAGGGAGTCTGAATACTTTCTGAATGCACTGTATTTATGTCATAGATAAAAATGTCATAGATATTTATATAACATTATGCGCATACTATGTTTCTCTTGTGGAAATTACATCCCCAGAATGCAGTGAAGGTGCACAGGTTAAATAAGTTTTCAATAACTTGGTATCTTTTCCCAGATACTAAATCTGTGTTCAAAACCTGCTTTCTTAATAACAAAACCTCCAGGAAATTGCACACTTAGTATAACTATACAAATTGATTCAGAAGTGGGTTTCAAAACCTGTTGCTACTGGTTTGCTTGTGGACACGTGCTTGCGCGCACAGCTTCTACACATGCGCAGAAGCATCCAGGCGGGTGGGCGGAGCACCCCTACCGCTGCAGCTACTGGTTTGCCCGATCTGGAGTGAACTGGTAGCAACCCATGACTGAATTGATTACATGTTTATATATTCATTCATTCTAATGATTTTTAAAATGTGTGACTAACTTGTAAAGAGATGCTAGCAAGCAAAAATTAGCCATAAGCAAATATTTTCATGTTACGATGTATACTAAACTATAAGAGCAATAGCCTCAATAAACCTATTTAGAATTGATGCATTTGTGTAGAATTTGTGTAGGAGTGAGGAAGCTGTGTGCTGTCAACAGAAACAGCATGTTTTAAAAGAGAGAAAGAAAAACATTCAGGTCATGCTGATTGTTAGAAGCGACACATCTTCCACTAGGAAACTCAGTGCAAACTCCACTGAAATTAATAGTAACAGTATCAGAGTATGGAGTAAGTACAAATGCATTTCCATTTGGGCTGAATTTCAATGACACTTCAGCATGCTCAACTATTCTTGAATGACAATCTATAACAGGGGTAGTCAATCTTTTTATACCTACCGGCCACTTTTGTATCTCTGTTAGTAGTAAAATTTTCTAACCGGCCACTGGTTCCACAGTAATGTGCCCTGTATCATCTGCGCATGCCTCTCGCGCATCATGGATTGGGTTTGGGGGCGGGCGCCAGCTACCAGCTCTGCTTGTCTGTTACAA
>NW_026682392.1:0-6991 GCF_028640845.1 Ahaetulla prasina | reverse complement strand
CCAGACCTCATCTGCTGACCTTGCTGCTGCTCATGGACCACATCAATTGTCTGCCATCAGCAGCTGGGCTGCTCCACACCTTGCCTGCTGCTCTGTGTCTCACCAGCTGGACCTCACCCACTGCTCTGGACATCCTCTTCCTGCCAGCCTATTGGGCCCAGCTGCTTCGAACTGCCTGCTGCTGGACTCATCTGCTGCGGGACCTCAACCACTACCTGCCAGTCTGGGCTGCTTCCAGGACTTCCTGTTGTTCCCAGACCACCGCTTCTGGACTTCATCCTCTTGCCTATCATTGCACAGCCCAGCTGCTGCCAGAACTTGCATGCTGCTAGAACTGCCAGGTTTCTGGATCTCACCCTCTTCTGGCCTTATCTGCCATCGGACTTTGCCTGCAGTCTGGACTTGCCTGCTGCTCTGGACCTCATTCACTTGCTGCCATCAGCAATTGTGCTGCTTCTAGACACCTGCTGCTTCTGGACCTCACCAGTGCTCTCAGACCTCACCACTGCTCTGGACATGCTTCCTGCCATCACCTATTGGGGCCAGCTGTTATCAGACTTCTCCTGCAGTTTCTGGACTCACCTGCTGCTCATGGACCTCATCCACTTGCCTGCCATCAGCAGCTGCTTCAGGACTTCTCCTATTGTTCCCAGACCAACCACTCTTGGATTCATCCTCTGCCTATCATGACAGCCAGTTGCCAGACCTTGCATGCTGCTTCTAGAAGCCAGGTGCTTCTGGACCTCACTCTTTCCGGCCTCATCTGCTGCACCTGACTTCATCTGCTGGACCTGCTGCTCATGGACACATCTAATTGTCTGCCATCAGCAACTGGGTCAAGCTGCTTCCAGACGCTGCTGATCTCACCTGGCTCTCAGACCATCCACTCTGGACAGCTCTTTTCCTGCCATTGCCTATTGGGCCCAGCTGTTATCAGACTTCCTGGACTTCATCCTCTTGCCTCATTGCCGATTTTGGAGGGGTTTGAAATGGCTAATGTTGCAGCTGCGGTCTGGCTTCTGGTCCTTGTCGTGCTTCCTGATCAGTGTGGGTTTGGGTGTGCTTTCTGGGTGGATGTGGTGGTGACATCCTGTGTGGACCTCGTGAGTGTGGGTCTGGTGTCATTCCTCGTGTTAGGGACACGTTTGTCAATAAGGGCAGGTTTCCAAATGGCTGGTAGGCGGGAGGTATCATCTCGTTTGTTCATGCTGTGTGGGCGTTTTCTATCTCGATGGCTTCTCTGATTATTCTGTTGTTAAAGTGTTCAGTTTTGGCGATAGTTCTGGTCTTTTTAAAGTCAATATCGTGTCCTGTGACTTTAAAGTGTTGGACCAGGAAGAAGTTGGTTCCTCTTTTTGAATGAGTTCTTGTGTTCTTCAATCGTGCACTTATTCTTCTGTTGGTTTGTCCAATGTATGTGGTGGGGCAGGCGGTGCATGATTTCATATACTCCTTGATTTTCTAACTCAATTTTGTCTTTGGGGTTTCTTAGGATGGTGGATATTTTTGGTTTGTGCAGAATGCTGTCTTGATGTTATGTTTGTGGAGGATCTTGCTGATTCTGTCTGTGGTGCCTTTTATATATGGGAGGCTGTGCCATTTTCTTGCTCTCTGTCTTGGGTTTTAGTGGGGGTTCTTTTGGATTAGTTTGGTAATCTTATTTCTCTGGAATCCATTGGATGTTAGTACGTTTGTGAGAGTGTAGTTCGGTTTTAGGTGTTGTTCGTCAGCTAAGCATTTTGTTCTAGAGATGAGTGTCTTGGCTCTGAGTTGATCTGTGCTGGGTGGTGGTGTGAGAGTGCATGCAGATAGCGGTTTGTGTGTGTTTTCTTCTGGTAGATGGTGTGTCCTAGGGGCCATTGGGTTTCTTGTAGACTAAGACATCTAGGAAGGAAGTTGGTTGTTAACTTCTGTTTCCATGGTGAACTGTATTTTGGGGTGTAGGCTATTGAGGTGTGTGAGGAAGTTTTCAAGTTTTTCTTTCCCGTGTGGCCAGATTATGAAGGTGTCACGTATCTGAGCCAGAGTTTGGGTTTGTGATCAGATTTTTCTAGTGCTTGGGTTTCAAAGTGTTCCATGTAGAGGTTGGCAATGACAGGTGAGAGGGTGATCCCATGGTGCGCCTTCTATTTGTTTGTATTTTGTCCGTTATAGATGAAGTATGTGTTGGATAGGCAGTGGTTGGTCAGATCTAGGATGTGCTTGGGGGTTATATTTGTTTTGGATAGCTGTCAAGGCTTCTTTGATTGGCACTTGGGTGAAGAGGGATATGACATCAAAGCTCACGAGTAGGTCGCTGGGCTGTAAGTTTTGTTTCTT
Source organism: Ahaetulla prasina (assembly GCF_028640845.1). Taxonomy (NCBI): domain Eukaryota; kingdom Metazoa; phylum Chordata; class Lepidosauria; order Squamata; family Colubridae; genus Ahaetulla; species Ahaetulla prasina. Next base: position 4,672 of record NW_026682392.1, on the reverse strand, counting down.
TATGATCTCTATGAACTGGAATGAGTTTTTTACGTGTGGTGATGGATTCTGCATAGGGCTGTAGTTGTTTGGCGAAATTTGGCTAGGTTTTGTAGAGGTGAGCCTATGGAGCTGACTATGGGTCTGAGTGGGGTTCCTTCTTTGTGTATCTTGGGAGGCCGTGAGCTTAGGGCATCTGGATGATTTCTCTCTGGGAATGATTCTTTGTTGGATTTCTTCGCTGATGGGGAGGCTTTTATTTTGGATCTAGTGGTTTTCTAGGTAGGTGGTGGGGTCTGTTTTAGGGGCTTGTATGCAGGGTCTTGGAGTAGGTTGGTTAATTTGGTTTGGTAGTCAGATGTGTTCATAACCACCGTGGCGTTGCCCTTGTCTGCTGGTAGGATTATTATGCTGGTATCTTTTTCAGGTTAAGTAGTGCTGTCTGTTCCTCTTTGGGTAAGTTGCTTTTGGGTGGCTTGCTGCTGCAGAGGATGTTGGTGATTTGAGTCTGATTTTGTTAGCGTCATCGGGGTTGATTTTGGTCAGGCTGGTTTCAACTCCGCATATAATGGTCTCAGTGGGGATGTATTTGGGAGTGACTGCAAAGTTGAATCCTTTGGAAAGGACATCGGTTTCAGCTTTGGTGAGGATCCTATCTGAGATGTTATGCACTGTTTGTTTCATGTGTGCTGTGAGGGTGGAGGGGTTTGTTTCTGGCGTTCTTGTAGTCTTGAGTTTGTTGGTGTGTGTCTGTCTTGAGGGTGGTCTGTGTTTGCTCTCCAGGCAAGTTGTTTAGTTGTCCCAAAGTGCAGGTGCATCTTGTTGCTGAGTTTGAGGTGAAGTGTGAGGAGATCTTTGTTGATTTGATCTAGGAGGAATCTTTTTGTGTGAAGTTCATTTCTGATTAGGCCAATTCTGTTCTTTTTAGGATGCGTTTGGTGGCTGCAGAGTTGGAGTGGAATTTCAATTGGAAGCATTTGGGGATTAAATTTTGATCTCGGCAGTTTCGTAGGAATGCAGGTCACATAAAATGGAAGCTCTTTGGACTTCTAGTTTTCATAGGTCCTGGTCAGATGGTGGATTTCCTCCCGTAGAGGTGCAATATTTGTTTTCTGAGGTTTTCGGGTGTTTGTAGGTCTTTGGTTGTTGGGTTTTCTCCGTAAAATTGGAAGTGTCTTGGCGGCGTTTGTCTCATTCGTCATCTTCAGGCTTCAGCTTGGAGCAATGTGTGATTGCAGCTGTTTCTTCCTTTTAACTGCTAGTGGGGTTTGAACTGATTGGGTGGGAGCTTGGCTGTGCTCTGATTGGATGGGGTTTTTTTGTGCTCTGATTGGCTGGGGTGTGTCCTGTTTGGTGGGGGCTTGGTTGTGCTCAGTAGTCTGAGTTGCAGGGGATCTGAGCTGGTGAGCTGCACTGCTGCTGTTTGGCTTCGTGTTCGTGGTGGTACATCTTCGTGGGTGTCAGTCTGCTGCATGTATGGATTGGAGGGGTTTGAAATGGCTAATGTTGCAGCTGCTGGCTTCTGGTCCTGGTCGTGCTTCCTGATCAGTGTGGGTTTGGGTGTGCTTTCTGGGTGGATGTGTGGTGGTGACATCCTGTGTGGACCAAGTGTGGGTCTGGTGTCATTCCTCGTGTTAGGGACACGTTTGTCAATAAGGGCAGGTTTCAAATGGCTGGTGGCGGAGGTATCATCTCGTTTGTTCATGCTGTGTGGGCGTTTTCTATCTCATGGCTTCTCTGATTATTCTGTTGTTAAAGTGTTCAGTTTTGGCGATAAAATCAAACAATATCGTCTGGACACAAGACCACCCTCACGGACACAACCAACAAACTCAAGACTACAGACGCAGAAACACTCCACTCACAGCAACATGAAACAAACAGTGCATAACATCTCAGATAGGATCCTGCAAAGCTGACCGATGTCCTTTCAAGACAACTTTGCAGTCACTCAAATACATCTGAGACCATTATATGGGAGTTGAACCAATGACCAAAATCAGATGGCGCTAACAAAATCAGACTGAAATCACCAACATCCTCTGCAGCAACAAGCCACCAAAAGCAACTTGAGGAACAGACAGCACTGAACCTGAAAAAGACACCAGATAATCCTGCAGACAAGGGGAGACGGTGGTTATGAACACATCTGACTACCAAACCAAATTAACCAACCTACTCCAAGACCCTGCATACAAGCTAAAAACAGAACCACCTACCTAGAAAAACCACTAGATCCAAAAAGCCTCATCAGCGAGAATAACAAAGAATCATTCCCAGAGAAATCATCCAGATGCTAAGCTCTGGCCTCCCAAGCAGAAGGAACCTCAGACCCATAGTCAGCTCCATAGGCTCACCTCAAAACCTAGCCAAATTTGCAAACAACTACAGCCCTATGCAGAATCCATCGCCTCACGTAAAAACTCATTCCAGTTCATAGAGATCATAAAGAAACAAAACTTACAAGCGACCTACTCGTGAGCTTTGATGTCTATCCTCTTCACCCAGTGCCAATCAAAGAAGGGCTATCCAAAACAAATATAACAAGCACATCCTAGATCTGACCAACCACTGCCTATCAACACTTCATCTATAACGGACAAAATACAAACAAATGAAGGCGCTGGGATCACCCCTCTCACCTGTCATTGCCAACCTCTACATGGAACACTTTGAAACTAGAAAATCTGATCACAAACCCAAACTCTGGCTCAGATCGTGAGCACCTTCATAATCTGGCCACGGAAAGAAAACTTGAAAACTTCCTCACACACCTCAATAGCCTACAAAATACAGTTCACCATGGAAACAAGTTAACAATAACCCTTCCTAGATGTCTTAGTCTACAAGAAACCCAATGGCTCTAGGACACCATCTACCAGAAGAAAACACACAAACCGCTATCTGCATGCACTCTCACACCACCACCCAGCACAGATCAACTCCGTGGCCAAGACACTCATCTCTAGAACAAAATGCTTGGCTGACACCTAAAACCGAACTACACACTCTCAACGTACTAACATCCAATGGATTCCAGATAAGATTACCAAACTAATCCAAAAGAACCCCCACTAAAACCCAAGACAGAGAGCAAGAAAATGGCACAGCCCTCCTCCCATATAAAGGCACCACAGACAGAATCAGATCCTCCACAAACATAACATCAAGACAGCATTCTGCAAACCAAAAATATCCACCATCCTAGAAACCCCAAAGACAAAATTGAGTTAGAAAATCAGTATATGAAATCCCATGCGCCTGCCCCACCATACATTGGACAAACCAACAGAAGAATAAGTGCGCATTGAAGAACACAAGAACTCATTCAAAAAGAGGAACCAACTTCTTCCTGGTCCAACACTTTAAAGTCAGGACACGATATTGACTTTAAAAGACCAGAACTATCGCCAAAAGTTTTCAACTATCTTGTTGCAGAGAAAGAGAGATCATGACAGGAGGAATCGTGTGAAGCACTGAAACAACTGCCAGATCGTTTCCTGCAAGGAGGAACAACTGGAAGCAGGATTAAACCCACAGAAGCACACAAAAATGGAGCTCGGACCAGCATAGGTCCTGGTCAGATGGTGGATTTCCTCCAATCAATAGCTGAGGTGGTGTTTGATCTTTGGAAGCCCAAAAGGAAGTGCAGCACGCTCACATCATCTTGCTTCAGCCGCCAGCAATGTGTGAAGCCCACTGCAGAACTGATAACCTGTGCCAAAAGCTCTGACTCCTGGAGAAAACACAACAGCATACTGCACCTGCTGTTTGGCCTCATTGCACACTTCATCACCTGCATGTATATTATGAAACAATGTGCAGCATCATTCTGGTCCTGCTTCCACACTTCCTATGTTTAATCCTTTCCTCATCAATGCTCCTCAACCTAATAAGACATCCAAATGGCTTACAGATCATCTCTCACCTCACTCACTCAACAAAGTGCACTTTGGACAAATCCAAACAACTTGTCTGGCGAAACACAGACCACCCTCAAGAAGACACACACACCAACAAACTCCGAAGACTACAAGAAGCAGAAAACAAACCCTCCACCCTCAGCACACATGAAACAAACAGTGCATAACATCTCAGATAGGATCCTCACCAAAGCTGAAACCGATGTCCTTTCCAAAGTTCAACTTTGCAGTCACTCCCAAATACATCCCCACTGAGACCATTATATGCGGAGTTGAAACCAGCCTGACCAAAATCAACCCGATGCGCTAACAAAATCAGACTCGAAATCACCAACATCCTCTGCAGCAAGCCACCCAAAACTTACCCAAGAGGAACAGACAGCACTACTTAACCTGAAAAAGACACCAGCATAATAATCCTACCAGCAGACAAGGGAGCACGGTGGTTATGAACATCTGACTACCAAATTAACCAACCTACTCCAAGACCCTGCATACAAGCCCCTAAAAACAGACCCCACCACCTACCTAGAAAAACCACTAGATCCAAAATAAAAGCCTCCCCATCAGAAGAAATCCAACAAAGAATCATTCCCAGAGAAATCATCCAGATGCCCTAAGCTCTGCCTCCCAAGATACAAAGAAGGAACCCACTCAGACCCATAGTCAGCTCCATAGGCTCACCTCTACAAAACCTAGCCAAATTTCTGCCAAACAACTACAGCCCTATGCAGAATCCATCGCCTCACCGTAAAAACTCATTCCAGTTC
>NW_026682391.1:0-6995 GCF_028640845.1 Ahaetulla prasina | reverse complement strand
TATTTTTGTCAGTTGGCTTTCTCTTTCCACGTAAACAATGCAGTTGATCTCAAAAGGCAGGAGTTTTGTCGAAGAGCATCTGGTCGGAGATCAAATAGTGCTTTTCAAAGGAAAAAACAGGCAAAGGAAAGTGTGAAATTAAAGAGTTCCATGGTAATGAAGTTGGTATTTGCGAAACATTAAAAACAAAGCAAAAAACAAAACAAAACCCTGGGCTCCTTGTTATTATCTGAGATATTTAATTTTTGCTTCCTAGGACAAAAGTACTGCATTTGCCACTGGTTGACCTACTAAACCCAAATAACAGTGACGTAGTTACACATCCCTATTAATTGAGCTTGCTAGCCATCGTAATTGGTTGGTGGTGTTTTGAAATCGCATTAATCATCAGCTTGGCAGGGAGCGTTTCTCCCCCTCCTTGGAGGAATGCAGCCTCCTGTACAAATCTTATGTCACTGGTATCACTGATTTCAAAAGTGGGTGTTTTCTTTGAGGTACAAGGTATTTAATAATGCTCCAACCCTGACTGAAACCAAGGCACACCCTTCCATGGGCTGTATTAATTCTAAGCCCAAAAAGAACGTTTCAGGAAAGTGATTCATACAGCAGGAGAGTTAAAGAGAATTAGAAGGACAGTGAAAAGTGAGATGAAGAGGATAAATAAAACATTCTATAAGCTGAATAATAGTTGGAGGACCTTGAGTCTTCTGGTCAACCTATGAAACATCTCTGTACCCATGATGGCGAACCTATGGCATGCGTGCCAGATGGCATGCAGAGTCTCTGTCAGTGCCAGCTGCTCTTCTGATTTCAGGGCAAAACAGTGACAATAGGAAAATTGTCCAAACAGGGATTTTAGGTATCTGGTCATCTTTGGGGATTTTCAGGCCGTTTTCAGATCATTTTCAGGCCATTTTCTGTTTTCTCATTTTTTTTTTTATAAAAGTTTTATTTTACAATCATATCAAATAATTCATCAATGTACAGTTATATACAATTAGTGGGCTTGCCCAGTCACCTTTTAACACTCTTCCTCTTCTACCTTCTTTCTTTCCAGACCTTCCTCCTTCTCTTATCTACATCCTCTCCTCCTCCACCTACACCTTCCTTCTCCTCTTCTACCCCTCTTCCTTCCTCTTCTCCTCTTCCTCCTACTCTCTCTTTCTCCTCCCCACCGTTCTAAAATGGTAACTGGGCAGACCGACCCTGCATTAATTATATTTATACATCTTCAATAATCCTGTACATTAACCATCACTCCATCTCTACCAACCCCATTCCCTCCCCCCCACCCCCAGACTTCCCAGAACAAAATGCAGGGTATCAAAACTAACAATCATAATCTAAAATAATTCCTAAATTATAATCTCTAGTCACACCCATACACTCTCAATTCCCTCTCCTTCAAAAATATATCTAATACAAAATATTTCCTAAATTTACTCATATGCTATTCGATATTTTTATCTGATACTTATTTTGAATATAATCAATCCACATTTTCCATTCTAAAATATATTTTCTAGTGTATAGTCTTTCAATAGCAGATTTTGCCATCTCTGCCAGATTTGATACTTTAGTGTCCATTCTTCAATTGTAGGTAATTCTTCTTTCTTCCAATATTGAGCAATCAAAAGTCTTGCGGCTGTTATTAAGTTCAAAATCAATTTAGTCTCTATAGCTGTACAATCCATAATTATTCCTAGTAGAAAGAACTGCGAGTAAACTTAATCTTTTTCAAAATATTCTGCATGATCCACCATACTTTAATCCAAAATGCTTTAACTTTTTACAAGTCCACCATATATGGTAATAAGTGGCATCTTCACAATCGCATCTCAACATTTAGCCTGTACATTAGGATACATACATGACAACTTTTGGGGTCTAAATGCCATCTATAAAACATCTTATAAAATTTTCTCTCATATTTTGCGCTTGTGTAAATTTAACATTCCTCACCCAAATTCTTTCCCAAGTTTCCAACATTATTGGTTGCTGAAAATTTTGTGCCCACTTAATCATACAATCCTTAACTAGTTCAGGACTCTGAGTCTATTTCTACTAATACATTATACAACCTCTTAATATGTTGGCCTTGATCTCTCATTTGTTTTAACAAATTATCCTCAGTTGCTTAACACCTATTTTTGATCTAATTTCCATCTAGCTTGTAATTGTCCATATTGGAACCATGTATAATTTTCCTTCTTCCCCATCTTTTCTCTGGATTTTAATTGTAATTCCCCTTTTCCATACAAAGAAGTTCTTTATAGGTAACTACCTCCATCTTTTGATATATATTTATATTTTCTATCATGTGTCTCGGATTGCCCATATTGGAATCTTTCCATCTAATTTATATTGATATTTCCTCCAAACCCTCAATAATGCATTTCTAATTATATTATTTTAAATATTTTATCTACTTTCTTATCATATAATATAATGCCACCCATATAACAAACCATACCTTCTATATTCAAAACTCTTTCCTCAGTTAAATTAATCCAATCATTAATGATAAAACAACTGCTTCATAATACAATTTAAGTTAGGCATTTAAGACCCCCTGTTTTCTGCCATTTTGAGGTTTTGCCTGAAAAACAAGAAAATGGCTGAAAAACAATGGAAAATCCTGAAAACATCAAAGCAGCCAGAAAATGAAAAAGAAACAATCAAAACAGCAGGAAAATGGGCAAACAGCTGAAAATGGCCTGAAAACAGACAAAAACAGCCAAAGGCCTGAAAAACAACCAACAGCTGGAAAAATGGCCTGAAAACAGCGGAAAACAGCCAGAAAATGGCCTGAAAACAGCCTCAAAATAGCTGGAAAATCCAAAGCCAAAACAGCTGGAAAAATGGCCTGGAAAAACAACACCAGCTGGAAAAATGGCCAAAACAGCCTCAAAACAGCAGGAAAATGGCCTGAAAACAGCCTCAAAACAGCTGGAAAAATGGCCTGAAACAGGGAAAATGGCCTGAAACAGCCCCAAACAGCCAAAAATGGTCTGAAAACAGTCTTGGCTTGAAAGCAGCTGAAAATGGCTTAATTGCTGGAAAATTAAAGCCCCCAAAACAGTTAAAATGGCCTAAATGGAAGAAAGTCACAAAAACAGCCAAAAAACAGGCATGCTTCCCCAGATGGTCTTATTCTGGTGCTCTCAAAAGACCACTGGCCAGCATATGTGCATGCTAACAAGATCACTGGTGTGCTTGTACCAAACAGTCCAGCTGGCTGGCAATTTATGTAGCCAGCTGGTCTTTAGCGTCTCTGCAATGCAAATGGATGTGACCTGGTTTGCAGGTTCATCACTGCTCTATACCATTCTGGACAAATGGCTGTCCAATCTTCTTGAAAACTTCAGTGATGGAACACCACAACTTCTGAAGGAACCGTTCTGGTTGATTCTTCTCACTGTCAGGAAATTTCTTAATTTTAAGTTGAATCTTCCTTTAATGATGCTCTTCTTCTCCTCAGGTTAATGTTACTTCTTGTCCTATCCTGGTACTTTGGAGAATAAATTAATCTCTTCTCTGTGACAGTGCCTCAACCTCCTAGTCTAGTCTTACCTCCTGCTGAAACCTATACTACTTAGGCAAATGGTTGTTCAATCTCTTCTTAAAACTCCAGTGTTGGGATACCCACAACTAGACAAGTTGTTCAGTGATTAATTGTTCTGTCAGAATTTTTACTTTGGTTCTAAGTTGTTTCTTTATATTAGTTTAATTGCTTCTTGTCCTCTGACAAGAACAGCTTGTCTCAAAGCATGAGAAATTACACTGCTATCATGTCACTGTTTCTTTTCATAACTAGAAATTCCTTTTTCTGTTATGTATTAACAGTTGTGCCTTTAAATATTTGAGCGGAAATCAGCACGTTGCTGATTGGACAAACCTCCAACAGAACTGTATAAAAGGAGAGGTTTTCCCCAGCCTGTTGCTGGGTTCACCCTATATTAAAGAGCTGTTGTCACTACCCTGGTCTCCAGCCTCTACTTTAACTTAACATTGGCGACAAGGTGGGATCTCGAGGCTAAGGAGAACCAGAACCGAGCTGAAGCACGCTAGTCCGAACCCAGCAAACTCAGGGCAGAAACGCGAAATGGCAACACGCCACCCGCACCGCAACCCGGCAAGGAGAAATGGGGAACATATATGACCCGCTTCAAAGCTTTCTAGAAGCCAACGAACTACAGGATTCCTGATAACCGCAAGCGGCTTATTCCTAAGCCATTGCGGTCCGGAGGTAATCGAGATTGCGAAGCCCTGGCAGAGCCAACGCCGATACAATCGGTATCGTGGCCGACTCTGCAGACTTTGCTGAAGAACCATTTCGCACCGACGCCCAAATACGCGGCAGCGGTTTGAATTGGAGAACGAGACAGATGGAGGGCGAGTCCATCGGTGACTACATGGCGCTAAGAAGAGCGCCCAAGGACCGCGGATACCGACTTAGACGAGGTTACTGAGCAACTCATCCGAGGGGTCAAGGACATCCGCCCACGGCGACGACTGCTAGCCAGAGCAACCTGACAACCACCGCCTGGACGAGGCCAGAGCACGAAATGTCTACTAAAGCAGCAGAGACTCTGCAAAGCCTCTTCAATCCAAGGCGAAAAGCCAACGCCAGTACACCAGGAGGAGATTCAGTCCGAATCAAGGTGAGGCGAGGATGAGGAAGGGGTCTGCCGGACCGAGAACGCGACAGGAGGACCGTGACGAAGCTGCGGAGGGCAGCATCAGCGCCAACGCTGCAGGTTTAAAGACGCAACATGCCGGTGTGTGGGAAGAAAGGACACTTAGCTCAGGTTTGCAGAGCGCCCAACCTTCCCGCCAAAATTCAAATCGCCAAAACGCTGAACCGGAAAGGCGGCCCGCGATTGGTTCAAACAAGAAAGGCGCCAAGTTCAACCAAACGATGTCATTATAGGTCCCAACCAAAGTGGAAAGAAGATTTTCACAAAGCCCAAGATCGAGAGTCGGTGCAGGCTTGAAGTGGACACGGATCAGCGATCACCATCATGTCCTGGGACACTGGCGAAGTCGCCGTCCGTCGCGCCATCTGCAAGCACAGCGGCTACGAGTGCACGACTACCAGGGAATCGCATCCCTGTTCGAGGGACCACCTCCGAGTCGAGTACGCCCTCATAAAAAGACCCTGCCCATCACGATCGCCGAAGGAACTCTGCCCAGTCTGTTGGGACTAGACTGGTTTCGTGCCCTGGGCATGGGAGTGACTGGCATCTACAGAAGTGACTGTAACCTGAAAGACATTCTCTTTAACGAGTTCAAGATGTCTTCAAGGACTGCCTGGGCAAGTACAAGGGGACCCCTATTTCCTTCAACTTAGACCCCAGGTAGCCCCATTAGGCTTAAGGCGAGGAGAGTCCTTTGCCCTAAAACCAAAATTGATAAGGAGCTGGACAAGCTCATAAATCAGGGGTTTTGGTGCCAGTCGATCACGCAAAGTGGGAGACGCCAATCGTCACCCCATCAAATCGGACGGGTCAATTAGAATTTGCGCTGACTACAAGGCGACGCTTAACAAAGCCTTACAGAAAAGCGCACCCGTTCCGTAGTGCAACATTTATTGCTCCTTGGGGCAAGGGCAAGTCTTTGCAAAGTTAGACTTGGCCCAAGCCTACCAACAACTGCCAGTAGACGCCCGACAGCAAGCCCAAACGACAGACGACAGGGGGCATTCAAGTGCACCCGATTGCAATTTGGGGTTAGTGTGGCACCAGGGCTGTTCCAAAACCTGATGGAACGACTACTGCAAGGGCTCCCAGGGTAGTTCCCTACTGATGATGTCCTAATTTCAGGGAAAACATGGAGGAATTGGGGAGCGGTTAAGAAAGGTCTTGAGCATTTTCCGGACAGCCGATTAAAAGTCAAGACAACAATGTCAGATAGGGTCGAATCGGTCGATTTTGGGCTACCGGATAGACAAGAAAGGAATTCACCCTACTGAGAGCAAGGTTAAGGCAATTAGGAAGGCTCCAGCGCCCAAAAACAAAGCAGAGCTGCAGGCATTCCTGGATTGGTTAATTTTTACGCGTCTTTTTAAAGAACAAAGCAACTGCTATGGAACCGCTGCATAGGCTCTTAGGAAAAATACTGTTTGGTCTTGGGGAAAGTCAGAAAATAGGGCTTTTGAAGCAGTAAAGAACCTGCTCTCAAGTGATAGCCTGCTCATCCAATATCACGACTCACTACCCCTAGTGCTGGTTTCATGCGCGTCCTTATGGGGTGGGGCTGTACTCAGCCATAGACTTCCAAACGGCACAGAAGCCCCTATAGCGTTCTACTCTAGAACGATGTCCTCCCAGAGAGGAACTACAGCCAATTAGACAAAGAAGCATTAGCCATTGTATCAGGGGTCAAAAATTCCATGAGTATGTCTGGGCGGAATTTTGAAATCGTGACTGACCACAGACCGTACTGGGATTACTGGCTGGCGACCGCCAACGCCTGTGGCACTTTCGCCACGCTTGACTCGATGGACTATATTTTAGCCGCTTACTCAAGCTGCAGCATCGACCGGGAAAAGAAGTGGGGCATGCACGATTGAGCCGATGCCCACTGCCAGGGGCGATCAAGACCCCACTCCGGGACACCCATCCTCCTTATTGACTCGTTGACTCTGGCCCAGTCACATCAAAGGAAGTGGCTCGGCATCATACCGACATTGTGTTAAGGACTGTACTGTTGGGTACAGAGAGGGTGGCCGCTGCTACCGGGCAACGGTTCAAAGAATTTGTTAAGAAACGTGATGAGCTCTCGGCTCAAGGGGTGCCTGTTATGGGGTGATCGTGTAATAATTCCTGAAGTTAAGGGGCAAGGTATTGGACCTCCACGAGGGTCACCCAGGCATCGTAAGGATGAAGGGTTAGCTAGAAGCTATGTATGGTGGCCACTCATGGACGAGAGATTGCTGAGAGGGTAGGGAAATGCCAAGCTTGCCAAGAGTCCAGACCGCTACCCCAACAGCC
>NW_026682390.1:0-6997 GCF_028640845.1 Ahaetulla prasina | reverse complement strand
ATATGTGATTGTCTAACCCAATTATTATTTAAATACATAAAAATTGAAAATACAGAAAAAAACACATTTTTTAATATATCAGCCATCAGAATGTCATTTGCTGCTTCTGGTGACAAAGTCCTACATATAAAAGAGAGATGAGGTTTTCATAGAGCAAGCCTTCCTTTTAAGAAAGCAATTACAGGACTGAGTGAAAATGAGAATCCAAGGGTCAGCCAAGTTAGCAATAAGACCTCCATTGATCAAAGGACAAAAAGGAAAGAACTATTCAGAATGTCAGTTGGATCTGAATCCAAGAAATTTATCCTACAGTACAGGTCAAAGGTCCAAGAGGGACAAAAAGCAAGCTTTGCATTTGTACTAAAAGGAGAAAGAAAAGCTAATTTGGTTTAATGGTTAAGGCATCAGGCTATGAAATGGGAGACTGTGAGTTCTAGTCCTATGTTAGAATTAAAGCTTGGTTACTTTAAGCCAGTCATTCAATTATGATTCATTAATTCTTTTGCATCTGAACCTTTGAAGAGGTTTTCTACTGATTTGTTTTCTTCCCACTCAATCATACTCAAATTCCTACAGTTTTCTTGGCCTATTCCTCAGTCCTAGGAAGGAGGCAATGAGAAACCATTTCAGGGGAAAAACCCTTGCCAAGAAAACTGTAGGAAATCAAGCAAGATTGAATGGGAAGGGAGGAGTAGAAAACATCTCCAAAGATTCAAATGCAAAGAATTAATGAATCAAAACTAAATCTGTCAATCTAGTGGGCAGAGAGTAATGAAACTAATCAATATAACCAACCAGGAGCAGAAAAGTACTTCTCTCTGTCAAGGAGTTTTAGATGGAAGTCCTGTTACATTTTCTTTTGTTTTTGCTTTTAAAATAATAATGGTGATAAAGGACATCCCTGTCTTCTCTTTCAGAATCTTAAAAGGTTCTTTACCATTGATTATAATCTGTGCTGTTTTATCCATAAATTGCCTAATTATTCTTGAAAACCATTAAATTCATCTTTTCTATTAATTTTAAAATAAAAATCCCAATGCAATCGATCAAATTTCTCACAGAAAATAAATCTGCTAATAAAATTTTCTTTTCAAACATATAAATTAACAATGCTAACATTATTCTTATCTGTCTCCTTTATAAATCCTTGATATTATGAATTCTTATGCATCAACATTAATCTGTTAGCTATTTTTTTCTTCCTTAAGTGTGTATGCTAACCACCTACCAGGTCTATTTGCATATAAAAAAGTATTATGTTTGGTATATTGTATATTTGTTGCCACCTGATCAGCCATTATCATATTAAATTGACTCTGTAATAACTTTATTGCATCTTTAAGTTTTGATCATGATTATGTATTAATAATTGTGTTTCTTATGTTTCCTTCTAAATATGTCTTTGTTGCTTATTTCTGTCTATTATTAATATATATTAATACACCTCTCATAAAAGCTTTACTAGCCCAAACCATTTCTATCGATGTTTTGTTATTCAAATTATAATTAAAATTTTCATCTGCTTACATTGATTTACATTATCCTGATATCTAAACAAATTTTCATTTAATCTCCAAGTTCTTCTACCTCTTTCCATATTGCAATCTGTCCAAACAGGACTATGATCAGACAAACATCTTGAAATATCTTAGTTTTCACCCTAAAAGCAAATCATTAGAAATTAAATAAAATCAATACGTGAAGGATTGATGCCTATCAGAGAAAAGTATAGTCTCTTTCCTCCAAATTGCAGTCTCCATACATCTCTAACTCAAAATCTTCTATCATGTCAAAAAGGATTTAGGCAGCTTTGCATGCAGGTATCTTCTTAGAAAAATTTTCTGTCCTTCGTATCTATTACTCCATTCCAATCTCCCAATATAATACAGATTTATAATCCCATAGAATCAACTTATCATACAACATTCTATAAAATTTTCTTGTTGCTGATTGTATATATACCAAACAAAAGTCTTTGTTATTGTAAGTTCAATAGCAATATATCTTGTGAATATCTGCACTATCTTGGCTGTATATCTTTTCTCAAATAAACCACTATGCCATGTTTTTGTCCAAAATGAGCAACAAAATGTTTACCTAACTTGAGTTTATTAAGTACTTTTGATCTGATAGTTTAATATGCTTTAAGCAAATACATCATTTAAATTGTTTCAAATAATGAAATATTTTCTTCTCTGAGCTGAATTCAAACCATTGACATTCCAAGTCAAGATTTTATTTGCCATTACTGGCAATTTTTGAGCATCAGCTGAAGATCGCCCTCCTGTATCTTCAGCGTGCTCCTCCCACCGCTTCTGTAGCAGACTTGAATTACTTTGAGTTTTTGCTCTTTCTTTACGCAAGGGCTCCTCTAAGTCTTGTTCTTGTGGTTGTTCCTCAGATGGTAACATGGGATCACCTCAGCTTCCACACCCATTTAATCTCTTGAATTTTTCTATTATTTACTCAAGTTTCAGCAAGAGAAAATCTTAAGCACTGTATCATATGGTATCTCCTTCCTTGATAATACACTCAAACCAACTGGAACCTCCCATCTAAATTGAATCTGGTATTTTAAGTTCTTGTAAAAATGTAAAGTCCTTTCTATCCCTTAACATCTTGGGAGGAATTTTCAAAACCTTCAGCTCCTGTTCTCTATTTTCAAGTTTTTCTGAAAGCTTGCAAAATTTGATTTCTCACTGTTCTTTTCAAAAAATAAACCACAATGTCTCTAGGAAGTTTCTTTGCTAGCAATCCAGGAATTAACTCTATAAAATTTGTCAATTTGATAAGCAACCTCTTGTGGATCAAGTTCAATAATTCAGCCAGAGCTTGATAAAAATTTTAAATCTTCCCTTTCTCCTCATTCAAACCCCTAATTCAGAGCTCCTTCCATCATTCTATACTGCATCACCACCACTTGATCTTCATTTTGTCCAATTTGATTTGCATTCCCATTCTATTTTCTATTTGTTGATTTGACTGAGCAATTTTGCACCTCCTCCTCCACCACCTGTCTTTTGAAACCTTGAAAGCCATCAAAATATCTTCTCTTATTTTTTATTATCTCTATTTCTTCTCTATTTTCATTATCCATATCTCCTTAAACCTCTTCAAACATTTTCCTTGCTCTTAATCAAATCTTCTAAAGCTGGTTCAGATAAGTCTTAGGTGGTTTAGTAGCCATTTCAGTTTTAAATTAAAATATAAGTCTAGAAACTTCTTTCCCTTTAAGTATAGGAGAGCTCACTTCATTAAAATCCACACATAACTTTCTTCTTTTACACAGCTGTTTAAATTCCATTTTCACTCACTCCTTTCAGATCTAAACAGTGAAAGGAAAAATTTCTCTTAAAAAGTAGAAGTCAGAAATCAAAATACTTGCAATCCAGTAGAGTGTTTTCTGCCTGCTTATAGAAATCCATAAAGATAAGACAATTAGCAGAGATGGACACTTTCTTCTTTTCCTGCTTTGCAGAGAAAATGGAGTTGGCATTATTATGGGACTGAAAGTCAATAAAAATAAAGTGAGGTCAGAGCAGCTCTTATTATTTATAGGAGAGAGATTGCTTTTTGGCTTTTACGATGTTCAGAGGAGTAATTGAACTCAGAGAAGAATGGAAAGTTTAAAAATTATATTCCTTTAACCTCTTTTGATTTAAGAAGGATCAAGATTGAAACATTTAGTAGTTTTATTTCATGGATTCATATGTGGAAAGGATTAGAAAATAGCTTGATTTTTTCCAGAAAAAGATCTGAGCATTTGAGATTACAAGAGACATTGATCTTTCCTTTGATTGAGAAGATCATTGAAAGTTTTTTGATAATTTAGAAACATATAGATTAACAAAAGAAATATTCAGAAATGAAAGTAAAATTGATTTGGATAATTTACTTCTTTTAACAATGAATGCAGAAATATTTTGATACAATTTTGAGAAGTCAAATATGAAGTGATAAGAATTGTCAGAAACAAAAGAAATGTAGATTCAATAGATTTATTGCTATATTAGAATTAGAGATTAAAAAGGACAGATAAGAAGATTTGCCTCTTGTGTTTAAGAGAGTCTAGAACATAGAGTATAGGGACAGTTGCTGAACAGGGATTAGGAACCTAAGGATCAAAGGAGCAAGATTTGTCTTTGTTCAGCTCAGATGAGGAAATGATCAAAGACATTTTAATGAATATATCTTGTTTATCTAAAAATTTTCATTTATAGAAAATGTATTTTCAATTTAGGATTTTTCTTTAAACTTCAGTCCAAACATCTTGTGTTTAAAATAAGGAATTAATGTTCAAGCCATTCAGTTGCATTTGATGAAGTTTCTTATTCATTTTGAAGTAACTCAGACAAGAAAGATCTAGATTTTGTATTTTGTTATTCCTATTTTCATTTACATGTTTCGCTATTTTTTAATTTATTTATTTTGTCATAACAGTATATACAAGATAAGAGAAAATAACTATATAACATATAAGCATATAAAAAAGTATGTAAAACTATTAATTGGATTATTTAATTTGGATATAATGAAAGAATCAAGACAGAATAGGCATTTTTTTATATTTTATAGACCTCTTAGAATGGTGAGAATAGTAGAGATTTTATAAAGCTTTGGGATTTAGAAGAAAAGAGTCAGGTATTTTCCAGATTAATAATCTGTTAGAAGTCATATTTTTTGTCAAGATTGAAACAGTTAAAATTTTAATTGTTTTTAATATTTCTCAAGACTTGGAGACTTTAGAAGGCTTTAAAGGTTTAGCTGATTCTGTTTCAAAAAAGGAATTAAACAAATTTTTTTTTAGTATAAAAATTGTAACAATACAAAACAGATTAAAAATTTTATTCAAGAATTTAAAAGTCAATTAATAAAGACAAAGAAATTTCAATTTCAAAAAATCATTTGCCTTATTCTATCAAAGATAACTTGTAAATGTGCTTAATATCAATCAATTTAATAAGAACAGAACACCCTTTTTCATAAAAAAAGAATTAATTAAGAATTAGGATAAACAGGAAAATTAAAATTAGAGATTTACAATCTGATAATTTTTAAGAATTATGCAATATGACAAAGATATTTTTGTTATGATTTATAATCTTTAAAGGAGGGAGAACAGATAGCTACTGGAGAAATAGTGGAGGCAATTAAACAATTAAAATGGGAAAACCCTGGTACAGATGGTCTTACAGCAACTTATTATAAAAACACAGGATGAAATATTAGGCCCACTTAAAGAATTATTTAATCAGATACAATTAGAGTGGAATACCTCCATGGAAAACTTTTTATTTCACTGATAAAAGAGGAGCAAGACTGCTCTAAACCTGGTAACTACAGGCCGATTTCACTTTTAAATAATGATTATAAGATTTTGTAAAATAATAGCAAATAGATTAATGTTAGTTTTACAACAAAGAATTCATACTGATCAATCTGGTTTTATAAAAGGGAGGCAGATGAGGAATAATGTTAGACAGATTATTAATATATTGGAATATTTGGAAAAGAAGAATACTTCAGCACTTATTTTTTGGATGCAGAGAGCCTTTGATCGATTGCATTGGGATTTTTATTTAAATTAATAGAGAAATGCAATTTGGAGACTGTTTTATTAGAATAATTAAAGCGATTTATGGAGAGCAAACAGCACAGATTATAGTAAATGGTAGTTTGACAGAAGTTATTAAGATTAAAGGAACAAGACAGGGATGTCCTTTATCACCATTATTGTTTGTTTTGACTCTGGAACCATTATTAGATAAAATACGAGAATTAATGAAAATAGAGGGAATTAAGATTAGACAATATGAGTACAAAGTTAGAGCTTTTGCAGATGATGTAGTGGTTAACAATCCTATAAATTCAAGTAGATTTTGTTGGAAGTAATTGATAAATATGGAAAGGTATCAGGATTTAAAATAAATCAGAATAAAACAAAAGTGATAATTAAAAATATGTCTATACAACAGAAACAAAACTAGAGGAAATGACAGGATTTGAGGTAGTAAAAGGTTAAATATTTAGGGTCTATATTAGCTCATCGAACAAGAAACTTTATAAGAATAATTATGACTTGCTATGGCAAAAGTTCAGAATGATATGAGTAAAGAAATTGCAGTTATCCCTATTGGGAAGGATTATGCTATTAAAATGAATGTGTTACCTAGATTTTGTTTCTGTTCCAGATGATACCAATAATTAAAAAGGATAAAATTTGGAAGATTGGCAGAGGGATTAATAAATTTATATGGCAGGGTAAAAGGCGAGGGTTAAAATGAAAATAATACAGGACTCACGGAAAGAGGTGGTTTAAGAATGCCTAACTTTAAACTATATTATGAAGCAGTAACCCTTTCAGTAATAAGTGACTGGTTTAACTTAACAGAGGAAAGAATTTTGAATATAGAAGGTTATGACTTGTTATATGGATGGCATGCATTTATTTTATGAAAAAGTGGATAGGGCTTTTAAGAATCATGTGTTGAGAAGTGCTCTTTATGGTCTGGAAAAATATTCCTATAAATTAGATTACAAGATTCCTATATGGGCGAGCCCTAGACATGCAATAGAGAATATAAATATAGAACAGAAACAGGAAATGATTACTTATAAAGAACTTTTATGCTGAAGGAGGTAGATTGCAATTAAAATCATTACAGGTATTAAATGAAGAAGGAGGAATTATACTTGGTTTCAATATGGGCAAATAAGTGCTAGATGGAAAGAAGATCAAAAATTGGTATAATGCAAAGGAGGAAAATTTAATAAAGCAAATTAGAAATCAGACCCAGGAGCATATAAAGAGATTGTATAATGTGTTGCTTGAAATAGATTCGAAAAGGATTTGGTAAAGGATTGTATGATAAAATGGGCACAGAATATTCAGGAACCAATAATGTTGGAAACATGGAGAAAATCTTAGAAATGTTAAGTTACAAGCACAGAATTTAAGGGAAAATTTTTATAAGATGTTTTATAGATGGCACTTAGA